>NW_028150515.1:12500-20116 GCF_964638095.1 Poromitra crassiceps | reverse complement strand
CAACAATGGGGAGTCAGTCAGTCAGTCAGTCAGTAAGCCCTTGAGGCTCTTCTAGGCTGGCCCTCCTGGGTCCGGCAAAAATGAGCTAAAAATACTCACAATTACTTATTAAAACATTAAAAAATAAAATAGTATTTATTGAATCAGAATGGGTACCCATAGAACCCATTTTCAGATATCTTGAAGTGAGAGGTAAAGGGGCCCCTGGTTTTTCCCCTCGCCAAAATGTAGCCTAAATTTCTAGCATTATTTAGCCCCCTTTCCGACAAGCTAGCATGACATGGTTGGTACAGTTTGTAGTAGTGTAGTTTTACACTACTAGCTAATCAGCACACATGAGTTGATATGAGTAAAGCAGATTTGGGGAGGGCCCATTCACTGGACCTTTTCAGGGGCCCAGCCTTTGTGTGGGCGGGCCTGCTTAGGCCTTGATAGCTTGTTTTCAGGTGGCGTCATGTGGACGAGATCATGCTGGGGGGCAACCAGCAGTAGGCTACACAGGAAAGCACTAGCAAAATTGGACAAGTTGCTGGAAAAATCACTTCTCTTCATTGTATATGGATCATATCCTATAAGTTTTTGCAATCTTCTGGCGATACCTACAGCATGGAGCAGCATCCAACCCTCTTGATATGTATATATATGGTACTGTATTGTCTTGGCGCTGTGACTTTGACTATTGCACTCCTTATTGGTTACCATAACAGTTCTGCCTCCAATACATTTTGTGTAACTAAAACTCCTGTTGTGGGGGTTTGTTTGGATTACAGGGATTGAGCCCAGGATGCCATGACATGTATGCTGCCAACATCGACTGCCAATGGATTGACATCACTGACGTACCTCCAGGAAACTATATCCTAAAGGTAACGTGTCTATATTGACATCACTGACATACCTCCAGGAAACTATATCCTAAAGGTAACGTGTCTATATTGACATCACTGACATACCTCCAGGAAACTATATCCTAAAGGTAACATGTCCATTGGCCTTCAGCCATTAATGGCATTTTCTCACAACATTGGCTGTCTGCCTGCAGTGCTGCTCAAACATTTTGATTATATTTACAGGTTACTGTCAACCCCAATTTCCACGTCCAAGAGTCAGACTTCACCAACAACATAGTGAGATGTGACATCACGTACACAGGAATCTACATCCAGACACGCAACTGTCGAGTAGCAAGGTACCGCAAGACTGTTTCTGTGTTGAACATGAATGCACTGTGGAGTCAAACTGATATAGATACAGTCGGTCTGTGTGGGAACGCCAACAAAATGTTACTATGGGTGGTGCGCAAGACTAGATGGTGGGTTAAAACCCCCCATATATCTCAATGGGCTGACTCACCAAAGGACGGTGCTGCGGCTCTACACTACAGGATTGGGGATTCAAAAGCAGGTACATAGACGTCTGTTCAGATGTTACGTTCACTGCGGGGGTTGAATCCCTGATCCTGTCTGCCTGGGCTGGGCTAGCAGCTAAATGTTAACTGTGCTGCATTGGAAGAACGGGAGGATTTACCCCACGCTGATCCATTGAACACTATGACGAGACACTGACTGTATCTATAGCATTTTAGGCCAATCCATACGGTATGGATGATACCCTTTATCCAACTCAACTCAAAATGAATAGGGAACACTTTACAATAAGGGTACATTTCTTAACACTTAGTTAATGCTTCATTAACAGCCTTGACTGCAAGCTTGCTCTAACAACCTCAGTGACTTCATGCCTCAACCCAACCATAATGAACACCATTAAGTGAATGATTACTAGGCACATTAGTTAACTGTTAATTAAGGGTTAATGCGCTAATGCTTATTAATCATTAATTAACCCCTTAATTAATGTACCCAATGTGTTACCAATGAATATAACGAATCATATCAAATCAAATCAAACTGATTTACAAAGCAGCCTCTAAATCAATTTTATCACAGTATACTTTACAGAGCAAAGAAAAGGACAATCAGTTTAGTAGAAACAAGAGAAAACAGTCAAATGTCAGTTCTAAGATACTGTATTAGACGTTTACATGTTCACATCTGTCTATCTTTCTGTTTCTAGGGGTTGAAACCTTCAGTTCCTGGACTATTCTGAGCTCCTTCGTGGCAAGCATCCTCCATGTACTGTATAGCAAGGACAACATTCTAACAAATTATAATTGTAATTGTAATAATTACATTATAATTGTTTTATAATTCTGCGCTACATTTCTCCCATTGTTTCTTGTGTTGCATTTATCGGTAATGCATGCCAAATCTGTTTACATACATTTTTTAAACTACCGTACATGTTTTTAGTAAGACCATGATTTCCTGGGTAATGTATTTTTACTGCCATAATCCATTACTGAGGGGAATTTCCTGTATCTCCTTTGGCCTTGAAAATGGAATAGAAGTACTGTGTTCACATTATGTTTTTATTGAAACATGTTGTCTGTCTTGTGGTTTTATGCTTTGTGTTGTTTTGCGCACACAATTTAATTTGTTCCAGTTTTATTTAACCACTTGGTGGTCACATTAGTAAATTGCAAATATCTATTTTTATGTTAAGTATTATGAGTAGTGTATCTGAGTGTGTGTGTGTGTGTGTGTGTGTGTGTGTGTGTGTGTGTGTGTGTGTGTCTGCGTGCGTGCGTGCGTGTGCGTGCGTGTGTGTCTAACTGGGTGAATGCAAAAGACAGGAACTGTTCTGTAAAACTGTTTATATTGCTAAAACATTGTTGATAGTATTTTTGGTTATTCTGATGGTGTGCTGGATTTAATACAATAAACATGGCGAGGAGTAAGTTTATTATCATGAGACTTTTCCTCCATTTTTCTGCCATTGTTTTGAATGATAGCCAAAGTCATTGGTTCAAATTTCGGAGAATGCCAGAATTTCACAATTTCCCCGAGTTTAGCAGCTGATGTCTGAAGATTATCACTGGGACCTAGTTTTATTCTGAAAACGCCAAGGACCTTTGAATAGAGGGTTCTTTGAACAGTTTCAGGCCCTCTACTTCAGCATAAGAAAAGAGTCCAAAGTATTTCACCGATCTACAGGGTTTAGTCGTGGGTTGACTGAGTATTCCTCTACAGGGTTGAGTCGTGGGTTGAGTGAGTATTCCTCTACAGGGTTGAGTCGTGGGTTGAGTGAGTATTCCTCTACAGGGTTGAGTCGTGGGTTGAGTGAGTATTCCTCTACAGGGTTGAGTCGTCGGTTGAGTGAGTATTCCTCTACAGGGTTGAGTCGTGGGTTGACTGAGTATTCCTCTACAGGGTTGAGTCGTGGGTTGAGTGAGTATTCCTCTACAGGGTTGAGTCGTGGGTTGAGTGAGTATTCCTCTACAGGGTTGAGTCGTGGGTTGAGTGAGTATTCCTCTACAGGGTTGAGTCGTGGGTTGAGTGAGTATTCCTCTACAGGGTTGAGTCGTGGGTTGAGTGAGTATTCCTCTACAGGGTTGAGTCTTGGGTTGAGTGAGTATTCCTCTACAGGGTTGAGTCGTCGGTTGAGTGAGTATTCCTCTACAGGGTTGAGTTGTGGGTTGAGTGAGTATTCCTCTACAGGGTTGAGTCGTGGGTTGAGTGAGTATTCCTCTACAGGGTTGAGTCGTGGGTTGAGTGAGTATTCCTCTACACAGGGTTGAGTCGTGGGTTGAGTGAGTATTCCTCTACACAGGGTTGAGTCGTGGGTTGAGTGAGTATTCCTCTACAGGGTTGAGTCGTGGGTTGAGTGAGTATTCCTCTACACAGGGTTGAGTTGTGGGTTGAGTGAGTATTCCTCTACAGGGATGAGTCGTGGGTTGAGTGAGTATTCCTCTACAGGGTTGAGTCGTGGGTTGAGTGAGTATTCCTCTACAGGGTTGAGTCATGGGTTGAGTGAGTATTCCTCTACAGGGTTGAGTTGTGGGTTGACTGAGTATTCCTCTACAGGGTTGAGTTGTGGGTTGAGTGAGTATTCCTCTACAGGGTTGAGTCATGGGTTGAGTGAGTATTCCTCTACAGGGTTGAGTTGTGGGTTGACTGAGTATTCCTCTACACAGGGTTGAGTTGTGGGTTGAGTGAGTATTCCTCTACAGGGTTGACTCGTGGGTTGAGTGAGTATTCCTCACAGGGTTGAGTCGTGGGTTGAGTGAGTATTCCTCTACAGGGTTGAGTCGTGGGTTGAGTGAGTATTCCTCTACAGGGTTGAGTCGTGGGTTGAGTGAGTATTCCTCTACAGGGTTGAGTCGTGGGTTGAGTGAGTATTCCTCTACAGGGTTGAGTCGTGGGTTGAGTGAGTATTCCTCTACAGGGTTGAGTCTTGGGTTGAGTGAGTATTCCTCTACAGGGTTGAGGCGTCGGTTGAGTGAGTATTCCTCTACAGGGTTGAGTTGTGGGTTGAGTGAGTATTCCTCTACAGGGTTGAGTCGTGGGTTGAGTGAGTATTCCTCTACAGGGTTGAGTCGTGGGTTGAGTGAGTATTCCTCTACACAGGGTTGAGTCGTGGGTTGAGTGAGTATTCCTCTACACAGGGTTGAGTCGTGGGTTGAGTGAGTATTCCTCTACAGGGTTGAGTCGTGGGTTGAGTGAGTATTCCTCTACACAGGGTTGAGTTGTGGGTTGAGTGAGTATTCCTCTACAGGGATGAGTCGTGGGTTGAGTGAGTATTCCTCTACAGGGTTGAGTCGTGGGTTGAGTGAGTATTCCTCTACAGGGTTGAGTCATGGGTTGAGTGAGTATTCCTCTACAGGGTTGAGTTGTGGGTTGACTGAGTATTCCTCTACAGGGTTGAGTTGTGGGTTGAGTGAGTATTCCTCTACAGGGTTGAGTCATGGGTTGAGTGAGTATTCCTCTACAGGGTTGAGTTGTGGGTTGACTGAGTATTCCTCTACACAGGGTTGAGTTGTGGGTTGAGTGAGTATTCCTCTACAGGGTTGACTCGTGGGTTGAGTGAGTATTCCTCACAGGGTTGAGTCGTGGGTTGAGTGAGTATTCCTCTACAGGGTTGAGTCGTGGGTTGAGTGAGTATTCCTCTACAGGGTTGAGTCGTGGGTTGAGTGAGTATTCCTCTACAGGGTTGAGTCGTGGGTTGAGTGAGTATTCCTCTACAGGGTTGAGTTGTGGGTTGAGTGAGTATTCCTTCCTCATGGTGTTGAGTGGGGGAGGGCCTTGCAGCGAGTGATACTTGCAGATTGTGCCGAGTCAACAGCGGCCGGCCTCAGAGTCAAACAGGCCTGCGGGCAGAAGCTGGCGGCATGTTTGCTCACAGACCGCTGTGAAGACACACCCCCGAGGATCTTATACTGCCATGTCATATCTACTAAAGCACAGCCAGAGCAGAATGAATAGGGTCCCTTTCTCCCCCCCCCCCCCCCCCCTCTCTCTCTCTCTCTCTCTCTCTCTCTCTCTCTCTCTCTCTCTCTCTCTCTCTGTCGGTGCTTGCTTGTAAAGGGAAGTGTAGACCAGCTGGTAGTAAAAGGCTTCTTCCTGTCCTACATTTCATTGCTGCATCATAGATTCATTCATGTCCATAGGGAATTGCCAGGGATGACACAGGTTTTAATGGCACCAGGAGGGTTTTTGTTTGAGTGGGAGGGTTGATGCAAGGCGCCAGAGAAGATCTTCAACGAGTCCTTCAACAATGTCTTCACTGATGACAAATCTGTTTTTGCAACAACCACTAGACTGTTTCAAATACATTTTGCAGCAGAAGAATCAAAATGAGGAACCCAACCTAGGTACAATACATTCACTGTACGGAGTAGGTAGCGCTTCCACTCATTCAAAGATGTTTTTAGCGAGGACAAATCACTCTTTGAAACAGCAGCATTACTGTACATGGCAGGAGGGAAGAATGGATTTAAAAATAGCCAAAATTCAGACACACTGTTGGGACATACAGATGGAGGATATTTACGTCTAGCAGAGAGCAGAGTCTCAGCCTGAGTAAGAAAGCGAACTGGGAAGATTAAGGGCAATTGAAATGGTTTACACTGGAGTCTGCCAAGGTGCGTCCATGCCAGAATAGATTGTCTATGTTATTGAAAGTGTCTGGAAAATCCCCCCCCTACTCCTCTTTAGTCCACTTCCATTCCAGCCTGTCTAGGAATGCCAGGACAATATTTACAGACAGTGACAATCTCAGCAAAGGATCACAGTGTTACAGGGGCGAAGTTGAGAGTCACTCCACCAGAAGTCGATTGAGTCGAGCCATAGGGGCATCACACATGGACATGGTATATATACCCTGATCTAACGAGCCAATTAGATGCTCGGCGTTTGGGTGACTTTGCGCATCGCAACTCAGCTGGTGCTTCAAGCTGGGCTGTTCCTTCTTGGACCGGCATGTCATTTCAAACATGCCATGCTGTAGAGAAGACAGCCACTGTTTGCTCAGCTGTGGGGCTTGCAGACATCTGGGCCGCTAGCCGTACACCAGCTGCTGCCAGTGCTGGCAGAGGCAGGCTGGCACCTTTCACCTGGCCACGCCTGGTTACCCCAACAAATACAGTCCAGCGTACAGGTAGGTAAGGTAAGGTGAGGACAGGACAGGACAGGTGGCAGACTGTTGTCCTGCCAGCTGCCTGCGGCCTACCTCACTGAAGTGCTGCGGCACGCGGAGATATTTTCTGGATGCATCTGCACGTACTAGGTGGGCAGTGTTTGGAAAGGTTATGGAGGCCGAGGTTTGGTATTTGAAGGTCATATTTCAACAAAGCGGGGCCACGTGAGGCGGGAGGACGCAGCGGTGGAACGTGCTCGGCCCGAAAGGAGCGTCTTTCTTGACGGAGGCCGGTTTAGACACGGAGGAGAGAAATTCCTCAGCAGTTCTGTCATCTCATTGAGATGAAGCGTGCTGAGTTAGTTCAGCCTGTAGCGCAGTGAGCGTGCGGGCCCAGACCACCAGACAGACGCACAAGGCTGCTTCCTCGCCAGGGTCTTATGTAACCGGCAGACGCTACGCGCAACGCTCAGTGCAAACCTGCTCACAAATGTGGAGGCTGAAAACTTAACTCATATGTCAAGACACAACACAGAACAGTCGTCTGTGAGCGGGACTGATGATGTATTGTGTTTGCAGCTGGGTGGTACTGTGACTTGGGTGGTATTTTGGAGGGAAGGCTCAAAGGATTTGCTCTTTGATTGTTCTTCCACCGTTCTGTCTGCTTTAAGCCCCCCGGTTTTCACTTCAAACACATGTGTTTTATTAATTTGTTTCGTAGAGACGGCCTTTTTCGTGCACTTTCATCGCCCAGAAAGAAGCCCCATCAAACTGGAGATGACAAAACTGTGCTTTGATTGTGAAAGTCTAATTTATTTTCTTGGCATCAAAAGCTAGCAGACACAAGGGTTTTTACAATGTGAATTTCTTGTTTGACCGTCTTTGAAATAATGTGTGGTTTGATGCCTTGAATGAGAACTTAATTGATCGCAAATTAATTACATTCATGAGTTAAACCCACTCACCTTTTGTTACTTTGTCGCAAATGTGTTTGCTGGTTCTAAGGGAAAGTAAGCATTGATGACATGTTATTGTGTGTGACATCTAGGTTATTAAGTCGGTTCCTTTCAAAGTGTAACTTGTCCGAGATTACTAATCTGATTACTTTCAGTTACATTTAGGTTACTTACTGCAAAGTT
>NW_028150515.1:0-7500 GCF_964638095.1 Poromitra crassiceps | reverse complement strand
ACTTACCATGAGTTGTTCCCCTGCCTGGTGGCGCTCTGACCTCCACTCTCTGCAGCAGGGTCTCATGTTTCAGGCCCCCATGGCACCGGGGCAGACCACCCCCTCCTTCACACCATGCTGGTGCTCTGCCGGCCTCCTCTCCCGGGGTAGACGGGGTTCCGGGCGGGGTTGGGAGGCGGCCCCTTCCCGCACCGCCCGTTTTGGGGGTACGGCGGAGGCTTCTGAGTTCTGGAGCTGGAGGTACTGTTCCCTATGATGATCTTAGGGTCCAGGGTCCGCGGGGGAGGGGGCTCTGGGACGTGGTTGGCGTCTCTGGGGGGGTACAGGTGGGGCGGGTGGCCGTTGACGCCGTGGTTGATGTCCTTGCTGTGGGCGGCCGGGGCGACGCGGCTGGTTTTGACCACAGACGCCGTGTGGACGGGGGAGGGAGAGCTAGTTCTTAGGATGACGCAGTCCTGGTCGAGGTGTGCCGACACCTGGAACGGACCGGGCTTGTGATTGGGCACCAGGGCCATGCTGAGGTCTCCGACGTGGGCGGGGTCGTGAAAGCTACTGGGCCCCCCCTCGCCAAGGTCAATGTTCGCCGTGAGACGATCAATCTGCTGAACCACCTGAATGACAATAGAGAGGGTCAATACGTATCCATATTCACATTGTACCGAAGACAAAGTTTCTCCTGACCATGCAACTATGCTGAAGAGGTAATAAACTATCCAATCCATCATTCAAATGAAAGCTGATTTATCTAGATGTCTTTCGTTTCCTATTCTGTCTCCATTTGCATCCATGATGTCGATTTCCTTTTTGTTTTATGCTGCAATACAGTGCTAGGGCTCGCACAGAGGCATTCAACTGTGAGTCCATGCTATTTTACAGCTGCGTGCAAAATGGAGACTGTAAAAGCGAGGCATCATTTAGTAACAGTCTCGAGCCTGGAGACTGTAAAAGCAAGGCGTCATTTAGTAACAGTCTCGAGCCTGGAGACTGTAAAAGCAAGGCGTCATTTAGTAACAGTCTCGAGCCTGGAGACTGTAAAAGCAAGGCATCATTTAGTAACAGTCTCAAGCCTGGAGACTGTAAAAGCAAGGCGTCATTTAGTAACAGTCTCGAGCCTGGAGACTGTAAAAGCAAGGCATCATTTAGTAACAGTCTCAAGCCTGGAGACTGTAAAAGCGAGGCATCATTTAGTAACAGTCTGGAGACTGTAAAAGCAAGGCATCATTTAGTAACAGTCTCAAGCCTGGAGACTGTAAAAGTGAGGCATCATTTAGTAACAGTCTCAAGCCTGGAGACTGTAAAAGTGAGGCATCATTTAGTAACAGTCTCAAGCCTGGAGACTGTAAAAGTGAGGCATCATTTAGTAACAGTCTCAAGCCTGGAGACTGTAAAAGCGAGGCATCATTTAGTAACAGTCTCAAGCCTGGAGACTGTAAAAGCGAGGCATCATTTAGTAACAGTCTCAAGCCTGGAGACTGTAAAAGTGAGGCATCATTTAGTAACAGTCTCGAGCCTGGAGACTGTAAAAGCGAGGCATCATTTAGTAACAGTCTCAAGCCTGGAGACTGTAAAAGCGAGGCATCATTTAGTAACAGTCTCAAGCCTGGAGACTGTAAAAGCGAGGCATCATTTAGTAACAGTCTCGAGCCTGGAGACTGTAAAAGCAAGGCATCATTTAGTAACAGTCTCAAGCCTGGAGACTGTAAAAGCGAGGCATCATTTAGTAACAGTCTCAAGCCTGGAGACTGTAAAAGCGAGGCATCATTTAGTAACAGTCTCAAGCCTGGAGACTGTAAAAGCGAGGCATCATTAAGTAACAGTCTCGAGCCTGGAGACTGTAAAAGCGAGGCATCATTAAGTAACAGTCTCGAGCCTGGAGACTGTAAAAGCGAGGCATCATTTAGTAACAGTCTCGAGCCGGGCTTTTTAATGTGCTGGCCGGAACGCTGCCAATTTCAGCAGCTCTCTGCAAAAGGTCAGTGGCAAATCGCTCTCACTCAATGATGAGTGAGTCACAAACAATACAGTAGGCATGCACACACACATGGAGCGCACGTGTACACACACACACACAAACACAAACACACACACACACACACACACACACACACACACACACACCATGTCAAACTGACCTGTAGTGTAGCTGTTTTTGTGACCTTCTGAGCTTCATGTAAATGGGTTTAAATGTCACATTTACATTCGATCACCTACAAAATACTTGAGACATCTGAGCCCGACTCAGACCTTCATGCCATTGCCAACAGACCCCGATGTAAACACAAACCCAAGGTATTTACACAACTTTTAATAGGCCCCCTCCTACCTCTTTCATCTCCACGTGAACCTGCTTCAGACCGCCCAGCACGTCTTCCAGGTCCGTGACCACTTGCCGGATCTGATCGCGGACAGAGTCCTGTCCCGCCTTCTGCTTGGCTGCGTCCGAGCCCTGGTGGCTGTTAGCCACCGCTTTCAAGGGCTCGTGGCTGCTGGAGGCGCCAGGCGGAGGGGCGCAGGGCCCCTTCCGTCTGCTCTGGTTCAAGTGTTTCTGTGGGACTTCGGTGGAGAAGAAACCTTTGTGAGGGGCGCCGCGTCCATTACAGCCCTCCTCTGATCCACCCTTCAATCCGCTCCAGTCCTGATGGCTATCTCTCTCCTCCACTCCCTCATAGCACACAGGCCTCTGTCCACAGTGGCCATTGGGCATGTGTAAAGGACCCGTCTGGGGGCCGTGTGTGTACGGCTCCAAATGATAACGATCAATAGCGTTTGCCTCCTCCTCCTCTGAGACGTACTTGACCGTCCGCCTGTGTCTGTGGGCCTGACCTTTGACCTGCGGGGGTGGGAGTGGTGGCCGTGGCGGCTGGCCGGTGTTAAAGGGGCGTGCCCCCGCGTCACCCCACACTGCCACACAGCCACACTGTTCTCTGACAGGGGGGTAGTGTCTGGCCCCGGGCTCCGGCGGGCAGCTCCACTGGGCAGGCTTCGGGTCCCAGGGGTAGCTTTGGCTGGGGTCGTCTGGCTGGCTGTAGGGACCCGGCCCTACAGCGAACACAGGCCTCCTCTGTGGGCTGCGATGACCGCCCCTCTCATCCCTGTCCACTGCGAAGGCTCTCCCTCCTACGTCTTTAAGCCGAGGAGCCTGAATGTCTCTCCTGCGGTCCGGCGATGGGTGGTCCGCTTGCGTCGGCGTGGGCCGGTATCCTGGCCCGCCGTGGTGGGGGGGAAACGGCGGCGGCTCATAGCGGACACAGCGGGGGCACTGGCAGGGGGCGTTGTGCTGAAGAAACCGGTGGTGCCCTGCTGCCCGGGTCCTGTCTGTGTACATGTCCAAAGGAGTCCAGACAGGCTTGTGTGGAGAACGCCTTAGAAAACAACTGGTTTCCTCCCCTCCCAGCTCTCTCCAGCCCAGTCATTCACTCGCTCTGTTTTCCTCATCTGCCGTCTTTCCCACAAGAAAACTTTTCTTCAGCTCTCTCTTTTTTGTGCCGTGCCCAAGACTTCTCCCTCTCTCCCTCCTCTTCCTTCCTGGCCGTTGTTTCCCTTTTCTCCTCTCCTGGAGTTGTTAATTCCAGCACCCTTCTCCTTTCTTACCCTGGACCTCCTTCTCCTGTACTCCTTCTCCTAACTTTTTCTTCTTCCTTCTTCCTCCTCAGCCTGTAGCCCTCTCTCCTGCACAGGGGCCCCTCTCCACCTCCCCCCTTCTCTCTCTCTCCCTCTCCCGCCTTCGTTGTTCTGTCTCATTTGCTGCTGCGTCTCTCTCCCTCTCTCCCTCTCCTGCACTTGGCCGTGTGTTTCCCGTTTCCGTCCCCTCCCCTCTCCCGCTCTCTCTCTCTGTTTCTCCACCTCTCAACTCCGTCTCTCGCCCGGTCCGTCTCTGGTATTCTCTCTCACACAGTCGGCTCTAGTACCTGGAATTCTGAAATCCTTCCCTCCTCTCCGGCTGGAATCCAGCTGCCGTGTGCGGCTCCTCCGGCAAAAGACGGCGCCTCCATGCGGGTCTGTGTGTGAGAGAGTCTGGGCTCCGGTGCCGAGCTCATTAGCCTTCAACTACAAGCCTTTTGCACTCTGCAATTAAATGCTGCCTGGGATTCCTCAGCTTCACAGACTGAGAGGGGAGGGGAGGAGAGGGGAGGGGAGGGGAGGGGAGGAGAGTGGAGGGGAGGGGAGGAGAGGGGAGGGGAGAGGCACTGGAGGAGGTGGGGTTTCTAACATAGACAGACTGAAGGCGCAGACAGCACTGAGTAGACGAGACAGAGTCACTGCCTTCTTCCCCATAGATGCTTTGTAGTTCTCTCTCTCTCATTCTCTCTCTTTGTCCTTTGCTACTTCTGTCATTCGCACACTCTATCATTCTCTCAATTGAAGTGAATTCGGTTCAGCAGTTCAGCTAAACTTCACTCTGTCGAGACACGCACCGACAGTAACTCTGCATAGGAAAGTATGCGTTTCCCCCCTCTCAATGCCAGATACCCCTTACAGTGGTTTTTATAGCCAATTTGTAAAGGAAGGAAGGACACTGTCTGACAAGTCCAAACATTTTCTCCAGCTCATGTAGAATTCATTCATTCTTAACGGAGCAGCACATGATCATTATAAACCTCTGTGCTGGGAGTAGCTGGCCAGAATCTCCCACAGAATGGAACAAAGATCTCCTTCCAAACACAATCGGGTTGGTGTGTCTTCACACGGAGAAGCCGGACGAGAAATCGAGAAGATCTCTGGTGCTTTCAAAAATAGCATTGCATGCCTGCACTCTTTTGTCCACGACGGCTGAGAACGGGCAGTTATTTTCACAGAAACTAACTGGAGCTTTGAAAACAATGGGTTGTAAAAAAAAAATAAAAAAAAATACCGAGAATAACAGCAGGAGAGGATGAGGGGGATTCATCTACCCCAGCGTGAGTCTGGACCATCCAGGCCCAGCGGGCTGGGAAGCAGGGCAGAACCTGGGAGTAGGTGCCTCATTACGGAGAGGAAGTGCAGTTAAGGCCCATTCACATCCTGAGAGATAATTACAAAGGTAACTGTAATTATAAAAAGATTGCAATGTATCTAAGTAAAGAAGACAATGCCTGTGTTCCAACTACAATGATACAGTAGCTAAAATAAAATAAAAATAAAAACAATCGAAAAACCACAACTAAGGTAGTATTTAAAGTAGCCTATATTTTGGGGTTGATCTCAACAACGAGAACACATTCAATCAATATAGTACTCTTGTGAATGGGTCCTTTACCCTAATACGGTGGTTCTAAACGTGGGGTCTGGCCCGTCTGGGGACCACCGGTGGTCCTTGAGGGGGCTCCTGGGGGTCCCCAGCAAATTGATGACTTTTTAGCATTATTTAATTTATTTCAGAAGTTAACACAACTAGGGGAGGAATAAGAATATGTTTTGGTCATATACTGTACAGATAGTCATGATTTCTGGACAAAATCACATCTAGCAATATTATAAATACTAAATGGGGGGTCTGTGGCCCTAATGTGGACTAAAATATGGTCCTTGATATGAAAAGGTGTGAGAATAAGTGCCCTATAAACAGTTTCATAGAGGAACACACACATCTGCATCCACACACCCTTATGTAGGACAGTTGCGACAATCCTCTCTCAGCATTTTAGAATTAGATGGAACTTGATAACCTTTTACTCAGAGTACACTTTAAATGTAGTCCAAACTTTTGCTTGAGTAGATTTTTACACCAGTAATGTTACTTATGCAAAATAACAGTACTTCTACTTGAGTAGGATATTTTGGTAACTTTCCCACCCCATCCGCCTTTTTGGCAGGACGTAACACAGGTGCAAGCAGAACATTAATGACGGCTTCCAACTTCCAATCCACTTGGTGATCCAGTGCCAGGGCCCTCATTACTGTTTTGCTTGTACCTGTGTTACTTACTGCATTTTAGACACAAAATTGGTGAATTGGGTGGGAAGTGAAAAAGGCTACAGTCCATATAGATAGAACATGGCTGTTTAATAAGTTATTATTTTGAAAATGTATTTTAGATTTAGAATGTAAATTGTCTATACATACATTTTAATGTACAGTAATGCAATTTCACATAACATGAACATTTATTTTTGGCCCACGGCCATATTCATATTATGCATTTTTGGCCCTTCATAGGAAAGAATTTGGGCACCTCTAATATAGAACGTCAGACAGACAGAGCAGGTAGACAGAAAAACAGTCACATTGCATCTCAGATCACAGTATTTCTCAGCCTGTTCCCCAGACGAAGATCCTTGAATCTGAGCTGCAAACAAAGGACGTAGGTGTCCGCACTGTCTGTCCTCGGATATGAATGGATGTAGCATGCGTACGTGCGCGCGCGTGTGTGTGTTGGTCTGCCGGCTTGCCTCAGAAAGAAAATCCCTCCCCTTCAAAGGCCTTGCTTGTACTGCTCTTACATCACACTTCTTTGTGGCAACCTGCCCGGCCCACGTCCTGCTTGGCTGCACGGCTGTAGGGTAGCGGCCACTCGGCCAGGCAGAGAATGGCAGCCACACTTCTGCCACTCCGCAGTCCCTGTCCTTATCAGGGTCATGGCGACCTAATTAGCGCATATGGATACGTCTAAATGAGTTCAAAAGAGCTCAATGTGGCATTGGGACAGGGTCAGATGCCATTCGGCCTATTTACCCCCCTGCAGAAGCACGGGCCCACATACTTGAGTGTCCCACATCACACTGATATGCAGATTGTTGCTAATGCTATGGTGCAAGAGATAGTATGTGATATATTTAACATTTGAACATTTACTTTGTGATTTACAGTAGAAATCAGAGTGCAGGCCCATTTACAGCATTTTTACCTCCTGGAGTATAATTATGCATAGCCAAGACATTTTAACAATTAGTGAATGGTTGGTTGGTGGCAGGTTACTGTAAGACCCCATTGTGGCCACCCATGTTGAAAATGTATACCCTCATAGTCTTGTAAGACACTTTGGGTGGGTATCAGTCTCTTAAGCAGACAAGTCATTGGACCAGGGGTGCAGTTTGAAGCATTTGAAGATCCAATCATCACTAAAGCGTATTTCAAGCAAGACAGCCAATAAAAACAAATGCAATGGTCAAAGTTGTCACATTGACATATGGTGTTGATTGATTCGCGCGGCACGTCGGGGACAGTTGCCACGTCGCGCGGGCAGATCGATGCACTTGGAATAAGCCTTGCAACAATTGTGTGATGTCCAAACGATTAGACTTCGGGGCTGCATGGCATGAGAAAAAAAGAAAAGAAAAAAGTCTAGAAACAATAGTGAAATAGAGAAATAATATATAGCGTCCTAACCTCCGACACAAACACGGCACGGCCCAAACACAGCCAGGCACTGAGAGTTTTGACCCACAGCTGCAAAAAGATGAGAAATTATCATTCTTAATGTAAATAAAGCTAAGGACGCATATTAAGCTGCACTGGCTTGATACACCAATGAGAAATCACCATAATATTCCTATAGAGAGCCAAAGTGAAACGTCACTTCCT
>NW_028150516.1:0-20164 GCF_964638095.1 Poromitra crassiceps | reverse complement strand
AAATCAGACAGAGGTGTTGAGACCAGAGAGGCTAAGACCGCATTGACTCAGTGCGGTATTCAGCCTCTCTGGTGTCAAGTCTGATTTTGGAAAAAAAGAAAGAAGAAAAAAAAAAATCCAAAATCAGACAGAGTGTTGAGACCAGAGAGGCTAAGACCGCATTGACTCAGTGCGGTATTCAGCCTCTCTGGTGTCAAGTCTGATTTTGGAAAAAAAAAAAAAAAAATCCAAAATCAGACAGAGTGTTGACACCAGAGAGGCTAAGACCGCATTGACTCAGTGCGGTATTCAGCCTCTCTGGTGTCAAGTCTGATTTTGGAAAAAAAAAAAAAAAAAATCCAAAATCAGACAGAGTGTTGAGACCAGAGAGGCTAAGACCGCATTGACTCAGTGCGGTATTCAGCCTCTCTGGTGTCAAGTCTGATTTGGAAAAAAAAAAAAAAAAATCCAAAATCAGACAGAGTGTTGAGCACCAGAGAGGCTAAGACCGCATTGACTCAGTGCGGTATTCAGCCTCTCTGGTGTCAAGTCTGATTTTGGAAAAAAAAAAAAAAAAATCCAAAATCAGACAGAGTGTTGAGACCAGAGAGGCTAAGACCGCATTGACTCAGTGCGGTATTCAGCCTCTCTGGTGTCAAGTCTGATTTTGGAAAAAAAAAAAAAAAAAATCCAAAATCAGACAGAGTGTTGAGACCAGAGAGGCTAAGACCGCATTGACTCAGTGCGGTATTCAGCCTCTCTGGTGTCAAGTCTGATTTTGGAAAAAAAAAAAAAAAAATCCAAAATCAGACAGAGTGTTGAGACCAGAGAGGCTAAGACCGCATTGACTCAGTGCGGTATTCAGCCTCTCTGGTGTCAAGTCTGATTTTGGAAAAAAAAAAAAAAAATCCAAAATCAGACAGAGTGTTGAGACCAGAGAGGCTAAGACCGCATTGACTC
Source organism: Poromitra crassiceps (assembly GCF_964638095.1). Taxonomy (NCBI): domain Eukaryota; kingdom Metazoa; phylum Chordata; class Actinopteri; order Beryciformes; family Melamphaidae; genus Poromitra; species Poromitra crassiceps. Next base: position 19,225 of record NW_028150516.1, on the reverse strand, counting down.
AGTGCGGTATTCAGCCTCTCTGGTGTCAAGTCTGATTTTGGAAAAAAAAAAAAAAAAATCCAAAAATCAGACAGAGTGTTGAGCACCAGAGAGGCTAAGACCGCATTGACTCAGTGCGGTATTCAGCCTCTCTGGTGTCAAGTCTGATTTTGGAAAAAAAAAAAAAAAAATCCAAATCAGACAGAGTGTTGAGACCAGAGAGGCTAAGACCGCATTGACTCAGTGCGGTATTCAGCCTCTCTGGTGTCATGTCTGATTTTGGAAAAAAAAAAAAAAAAATCCAAAATCAGACAGAGTGTTGACACCAGAGAGGCTAAGACCGCATTGACTCAGTGCGGTATTCAGCCTCTCTGGTGTCAAGTCTGATTTTGGAAAAAAAAAAAAAAAATCCAAAATCAGACAGAGTGTTGACACCAGAGAGGCTAAGACCGCATTGACTCAGTGCGGTATTCAGCCTCTCTGGTGTCAAGTCTGATTTTGGAAAAAAAAAAAAAAAAAATCCAAAATCAGACAGAGTGTTGAGACCAGAGAGGCTAAGACCGCATTGACTCAGTGCGGTATTCAGCCTCTCTGGTGTCTTGTCTGATTTTGGAAAAAAAAAAAAAAAATCCAAAATCAGACAGAGTGTTGACACCAGAGAGGCTAAGACCGCATTGACTCAGTGCGGTATTCAGCCTCTCTGGTGTCAAGTCTGATTTTGGAAAAAAAAAAAAAAAAAATCCAAAATCAGACAGAGTGTTGAGACCAGAGAGGCTAAGACCGCATTGACTCAGTGCGGTATTCAGCCTCTCTGGTGTCAAGTCTGATTTTGGAAAAAAAAAAAAAAAAAATCCAAAATCAGACAGAGTGTTGACACCAGAGAGGCTAAGACCGCATTGACTCAGTGCGGTATTCAGCCTCTCTGGTGTCAAGTCTGATTTTGGAAAAAAAAAAAAAAAAATCCAAAATCAGACAGAGTGTTGAGACCAGAGAGGCTAAGACCGCATTGACTCAGTGCGGTATTCAGCCTCTCTGGTGTCAAGTCTGATTTTGGAAAAAAAAAAAAAAAAAATCCAAAATCAGACAGAGTGTTGACACCAGAGAGGCTAAGACCGCATTGACTCAGTGCGGTATTCAGCCTCTCTGGTGTCAAGTCTGATTTTGGAAAAAAAAAAAAAAAAATCCAAAATCAGACAGAGTGTTGAGACCAGAGAGGCTAAGACCGCATTGACTCAGTGCGGTATTCAGCCTCTCTGGTGTCAGTCTGATTTTGGAAAAAAAAAAAAAAAAATCCAAAATCAGACAGAGTGTTGAGACCAGAGAGGCTAAGACCGCATTGACTCAGTGCGGTATTCAGCCTCTCTGGTGTCTTGTCTGATTTTGGAAAAAAAAAAAAAAAAATCCAAAATCAGACAGAGTGTTGACACCAGAGAGGCTAAGACCGCATTGACTCAGTGCGGTATTCAGCCTCTCTGGTGTCAAGTCTGATTTTGGAAAAAAAAAAAAAAAAAATCCAAAATCAGACAGAGTGTTGAGACCAGAGAGGCTAAGACCGCATTGACTCAGTGCGGTATTCAGCCTCTCTGGTGTCAAGTCTGATTTTGGAAAAAAAAAAAAAAAAATCCAAAATCAGACAGAGTGTTGACACCAGAGAGGCTAAGACCGCATTGACTCAGTGCGGTATTCAGCCTCTCTGGTGTCAAGTCTGATTTTGGAAAAAAAAAAAAAAAAATCCAAAATCAGACAGAGTGTTGAGACCAGAGAGGCTAAGACCGCATTGACTCAGTGCGGTATTCAGCCTCTCTGGTGTCTTGTCTGATTTTGGAAAAAAAAAAAAAAAATCCAAAATCAGACAGAGTGTTGACACCAGAGAGGCTAAGACCGCATTGACTCAGTGCGGTATTCAGCCTCTCTGGTGTCAAGTCTGATTTTGGAAAAAAAAAAAAAAAAATCCAAAATCAGACAGAGTGTTGACACCAGAGAGGCTAAGACCGCATTGACTCAGTGCGGTATTCAGCCTCTCTGGTGTCAAGTCTGATTTTGGAAAAAAAAAAAAAAAATCCAAAATCAGACAGAGTGTTGAGACCAGAGAGGCTAAGACCGCATTGACTCAGTGCGGTATTCAGCCTCTCTGGTGTCAAGTCTGATTTTGGAAAAAAAAAAAAAAATCCAAAATCAGACAGAGTGTTGACACCAGAGAGGCTAAGACCGCATTGACTCAGTGCGGTATTCAGCCTCTCTGGTGTCAAGTCTGATTTTGGAAAAAAAAAAAAAAAATCCAAAATCAGACAGAGTGTTGAGACCAGAGAGGCTAAGACCGCATTGACTCAGTGCGGTATTCAGCCTCTCTGGTGTCAGTCTGATTTTGGAAAAAAAAAAAAAAAAAATCCAAAATCAGACAGAGTGTTGAGACCAGAGAGGCTAAGACCGCATTGACTCAGTGCGGTATTCAGCCTCTCTGGTGTCTTGTCTGATTTTGGAAAAAAAAAAAAAAAAATCTAAAATCAGACAGAGTGTTGACACCAGAGAGGCTAAGACCGCATTGACTCAGTGCGGTATTCAGCCTCTCTGGTGTCAAGTCTGATTTTGGAAAAAAAAAAAAAAAAAATCCAAAATCAGACAGAGTGTTGAGACCAGAGAGGCTAAGACCGCATTGACTCAGTGCGGTATTCAGCCTCTCTGGTGTCAAGTCTGATTTTGGAAAAAAAAAAAAAAAAAATCCAAAATCAGACAGAGTGTTGAGCACCAGAGAGGCTAAGACCGCATTGACTCAGTGCGGTATTCAGCCTCTCTGGTGTCAAGTCTGATTTTGGAAAAAAAAAAAAAAAAATCCAAAATCAGACAGAGTGTTGACACCAGAGAGGCTAAGACCGCATTGACTCAGTGCGGTATTCAGCCTCTCTGGTGTCAAGTCTGATTTTGGAAAAAAAAAAAAAAAAAATCCAAAATCAGACAGAGTGTTGAGACCAGAGAGGCTAAGACCGCATTGACTCAGTGCGGTATTCAGCCTCTCTGGTGTCTTGGTCTGATTTTGGAAAAAAAAAAAAAAAAATCCAAAATCAGACAGAGTGTTGACACCAGAGAGGCTAAGACCGCATTGACTCAGTGCGGTATTCAGCCTCTCTGGTGTCAAGTCTGATTTTGGAAAAAAAAAAAAAAAAAATCCAAAATCAGACAGAGTGTTGAGACCAGAGAGGCTAAGACCCGCATTGACTCAGTGCGGTATTCAGCCTCTCTGGTGTCAAGTCTGATTTTGGAAAAAAAAAAAAAAAAATCCAAAATCAGACAGAGTGTTGACACCAGAGAGGCTAAGACCGCATTGACTCAGTGCGGTATTCAGCCTCTCTGGTGTCAAGTCTGATTTTGGAAAAAAAAAAAAAAAAATCCAAAATCAGACAGAGTGTTGAGACCAGAGAGGCTAAGACCGCATTGACTCAGTGCGGTATTCAGCCTCTCTGGTGTCTTGTCTGATTTTGGAAAAAAAAAAAAAAAAAATCCAAAATCAGACAGAGTGTTGACACCAGAGAGGCTAAGACCGCATTGACTCAGTGCGGTATTCAGCCTCTCTGGTGTCAAGTCTGATTTTGGAAAAAAAAAAAAAAAAATCCAAAATCAGACAGAGTGTTGAGACCAGAGAGGCTAAGACCGCATTGACTCAGTGCGGTATTCAGCCTCTCTGGTGTCAAGTCTGATTTTGGAAAAAAAAAAAAAAAAATCCAAAATCAGACAGAGTGTTGACACCAGAGAGGCTAAGACCGCATTGACTCAGTGCGGTATTCAGCCTCTCTGGTGTCAAGTCTGATTTTGGAAAAAAAAAAAAAAAAAATCCAAAATCAGACAGAGTGTTGAGACCAGAGAGGCTAAGACCGCATTGACTCAGTGCGGTATTCAGCCTCTCTGGTGTCAAGTCTGATTTTGGAAAAAAAAAAAAAAAAATCCAAAATCAGACAGAGTGTTGAGACCAGAGAGGCTAAGACCGCATTGACTCAGTGCGGTATTCAGCCTCTCTGGTGTCAAGTCTGATTTTGGAAAAAAAAAAAAAAAAAATCCAAAATCAGACAGAGTGTTGACACCAGAGAGGGTAAGACCGCATTGACTCAGTGCGGTATTCAGCCTCTCTGGTGTCAAGTCTGATTTTGGAAAAAAAAAAAAAAAATCCAAAATCAGACAGAGTGTTGAGACCAGAGAGGCTAAGACCGCATTGACTCAGTGCGGTATTCAGCCTCTCTGGTGTCGTCTGATTTTGGAAAAAAAAAAAAAAAAATCCAAAATCAGACAGTGTTGACACCAGAGAGGCTAAGACCGCATTGACTCAGTGCGGTATTCAGCCTCTCTGGTGTCAAGTCTGATTTTGGAAAAAAAAAAAAAAAAAATCCAAAATCAGACAGAGTGTTGAGACCAGAGAGGCTAAGACCGCATTGACTCAGTGCGGGATTCAGCCTCTCTGCTGTCAAGTCTGATTTTGGAAAAAAAAAAAAAAAAAATCCAAAATCAGACAGAGTGTTGAGACCAGAGAGGCTAAGACCGCATTGACTCAGTGCGGTATTCAGCCTCTCTGGTGTCAAGTCTGATTTTGGAAAAAAAAAAAAAAAATCCAAAATCAGACAGAGTGTTGACACCAGAGAGGCTAAGACCGCATTGACTCAGTGCGGTATTCAGCCTCTCTGGTGTCAAGTCTGATTTTGGAAAAAAAAAAATAAAAAATCCAAAATCAGACAGAGTGTTGAGACCAGAGAGGCTAAGACCGCATTGACTCAGTGCGGTATTCAGCCTCTCTGGTGTCTTGTCTGATTTTGGAAAAAAAAAAAAAAAAATCCAAAATCAGACAGAGTGTTGACACCAGAGAGGCTAAGACCGCATTGACTCAGTGCGGTATTCAGCCTCTCTGGTGTCAAGTCTGATTTTGGAAAAAAAAAAAAAAAAAATCCAAAATCAGACAGAGTGTTGAGACCAGAGAGGCTAAGACCGCATTGACTCAGTGCGGTATTCAGCCTCTCTGGTGTCAAGTCTGATTTTGGAAAAAAAAAAAAAAAATCCAAAATCAGACAGAGTGTTGACACCAGAGAGGCTAAGACCGCATTGACTCAGTGCGGTATTCAGCCTCTCTGGTGTCAAGTCTGATTTTGGAAAAAAAAAAAAAAAAAATCCAAAATCAGACAGAGTGTTGAGACCAGAGAGGCTAAGACCGCATTGACTCAGTGCGGTATTCAGCCTCTCTGGTGTCAAGTCTGATTTTGGAAAAAAAAAAAAAAAAATCCAAAATCAGACAGAGTGTTGAGACCAGAGAGGCTAAGACCGCATTGACTCAGTGCGGTATTCAGCCTCTCTGGTGTCAAGTCTGATTTTGGAAAAAAAAAAAAAAAAAATCCAAAATCAGACAGAGTGTTGACACCAGAGAGGGTAAGACCGCATTGACTCAGTGCGGTATTCAGCCTCTCTGGTGTCAAGTCTGATTTTGGAAAAAAAAAAAAAAATCCAAAATCAGACAGAGTGTTGAGACCAGAGAGGCTAAGACCGCATTGACTCAGTGCGGTATTCAGCCTCTCTGGTGTCGTCTGATTTTGGAAAAAAAAAAAAAAAAATCCAAAATCAGACAGTGTTGACACCAGAGAGGCTAAGACCGCATTGACTCAGTGCGGTATTCAGCCTCTCTGGTGTCAAGTCTGATTTTGGAAAAAAAAAAAAAAAAATCCAAAATCAGACAGAGTGTTGAGACCAGAGAGGCTAAGACCGCATTGACTCAGTGCGGGATTCAGCCTCTCTGCTGTCAAGTCTGATTTTGGAAAAAAAAAAAAAAAATCCAAAATCAGACAGAGTGTTGACACCAGAGAGGCTAAGACCGCATTGACTCAGTGCGGTATTCAGCCTCTCTGGTGTCAAGTCTGATTTTGGAAAAAAAAAAAAAAAAATCCAAAATCAGACAGAGTGTTGAGACCAGAGAGGCTAAGACCGCATTGACTCAGTGCGGTATTCAGCCTCTCTGGTGTCAAGTCTGATTTTGGAAAAAAAAAAAAAAAATCCAAAATCAGACAGAGTGTTGACACCAGAGAGGCTAAGACCGCATTGACTCAGTGCGGTATTCAGCCTCTCTGGTGTCAAGTCTGATTTTGGAAAAAAAAAAAAAAAAAATCCAAAATCAGACAGAGTGTTGAGACCAGAGAGGCTAAGACCGCATTGACTCAGTGCGGTATTCAGCCTCTCTGGTGTCAAGTCTGATTTTGGAAAAAAAAAAAAAAAATCCAAAATCAGACAGAGTGTTGACACCAGAGAGGCTAAGACCGCATTGACTCAGTGCGGTATTCAGCCTCTCTGGTGTCAAGTCTGATTTTGGAAAAAAAAAAAAAAAAATCCAAAATCAGACAGAGTGTTGAGACCAGAGAGGCTAAGACCGCATTGACTCAGTGCGGTATTCAGCCTCTCTGGTGTCTTGTCTGATTTTGGAAAAAAAAAAAAAAAATCCAAAATCAGACAGAGTGTTGACACCAGAGAGGCTAAGACCGCATTGACTCAGTGCGGTATTCAGCCTCTCTGGTGTCAAGTCTGATTTTGGAAAAAAAAAAAAAAAAAATCCAAAATCAGACAGAGTGTTGAGACCAGAGAGGCTAAGACCGCATTGACTCAGTGCGGTATTCAGCCTCTCTGGTGTCAAGTCTGATTTTGGAAAAAAAAAAAAAAAAATCCAAAATCAGACAGAGTGTTGACACCAGAGAGGCTAAGACCGCATTGACTCAGTGCGGTATTCAGCCTCTCTGGTGTCAAGTCTGATTTTGGAAAAAAAAAAAAAAAAATCCAAAATCAGACAGAGTGTTGAGACCAGAGAGGCTAAGACCGCATTGACTCAGTGCGGTATTCAGCCTCTCTGGTGTCAAGTCTGATTTTGGAAAAAAAAAAAAAAAAATCCAAAATCAGACAGAGTGTTGACACCAGAGAGGCTAAGACCGCATTGACTCAGTGCGGTATTCAGCCTCTCTGGTGTCAAGTCTGATTTTGGAAAAAAAAAAAAAAAAATCCAAAATCAGACAGAGTGTTGAGACCAGAGAGGCTAAGACCGCATTGACTCAGTGCGGTATTCAGCCTCTCTGGTGTCAAGTCTGATTTTGGAAAAAAAAAAAAAAAAATCCAAAATCAGACAGAGTGTTGAGACCAGAGAGGCTAAGACCGCATTGACTCAGTGCGGTATTCAGCCTCTCTGGTGTCAAGTCTGATTTTGGAAAAAAAAAAAAAAAAAATCCAAAATCAGACAGAGTGTTGACACCAGAGAGGGTAAGACCGCATTGACTCAGTGCGGTATTCAGCCTCTCTGGTGTCAAGTCTGATTTTGGAAAAAAAAAAAAAAAAATCCAAAATCAGACAGTGTTGACACCAGAGAGGCTAAGACCGCATTGACTCAGTGCGGTATTCAGCCTCTCTGGTGTCAAGTCTGATTTTGGAAAAAAAAAAAAAAAAATCCAAAATCAGACAGAGTGTTGAGACCAGAGAGGCTAAGACCGCATTGACTCAGTGCGGGATTCAGCCTCTCTGCTGTCAAGTCTGATTTTGGAAAAAAAAAAAAAAAAAATCCAAAATCAGACAGAGTGTTGAGACCAGAGAGGCTAAGACCGCATTGACTCAGTGCGGTATTCAGCCTCTCTGGTGTCAAGTCTGATTTTGGAAAAAAAAAAAAAAAATCCAAAATCAGACAGAGTGTTGACACCAGAGAGGCTAAGACCGCATTGACTCAGTGCGGTATTCAGCCTCTCTGGTGTCAAGTCTGATTTTGGAAAAAAAAAAAAAAAAATCCAAAATCAGACAGAGTGTTGAGACCAGAGAGGCTAAGACCGCATTGACTCAGTGCGGTATTCAGCCTCTCTGGTGTCAAGTCTGATTTTGGAAAAAAAAAAAAAAAATCCAAAATCAGACAGAGTGTTGACACCAGAGAGGCTAAGACCGCATTGACTCAGTGCGGTATTCAGCCTCTCTGGTGTCAAGTCTGATTTTGGAAAAAAAAAAAAAAAAAATCCAAAATCAGACAGAGTGTTGAGACCAGAGAGGCTAAGACCGCATTGACTCAGTGCGGTATTCAGCCTCTCTGGTGTCAAGTCTGATTTTGGAAAAAAAAAAAAAAAAATCCAAAATCAGACAGAGTGTTGAGACCAGAGAGGCTAAGACCGCATTGACTCAGTGCGGTATTCAGCCTCTCTGGTGTCAAGTCTGATTTTGGAAAAAAAAAAAAAAAAAATCCAAAATCAGACAGAGTGTTGACACCAGAGAGGGTAAGACCGCATTGACTCAGTGCGGTATTCAGCCTCTCTGGTGTCAAGTCTGATTTTGGAAAAAAAAAAAAAAAAATCCAAAATCAGACAGTGTTGACACCAGAGAGGCTAAGACCGCATTGACTCAGTGCGGTATTCAGCCTCTCTGGTGTCAAGTCTGATTTTGGAAAAAAAAAAAAAAAAATCCAAAATCAGACAGAGTGTTGAGACCAGAGAGGCTAAGACCGCATTGACTCAGTGCGGGATTCAGCCTCTCTGCTGTCAAGTCTGATTTTGGAAAAAAAAAAAAAAAAAATCCAAAATCAGACAGAGTGTTGAGACCAGAGAGGCTAAGACCGCATTGACTCAGTGCGGTATTCAGCCTCTCTGGTGTCAAGTCTGATTTTGGAAAAAAAAAAAAAAAAATCCAAAATCAGACAGAGTGTTGACACCAGAGAGGCTAAGACCGCATTGACTCAGTGCGGTATTCAGCCTCTCTGGTGTCAAGTCTGATTTTGGAAAAAAAAAAAAAAAAATCCAAAATCAGACAGAGTGTTGAGACCAGAGAGGCTAAGACCGCATTGACTCAGTGCGGTATTCAGCCTCTCTGGTGTCTTGTCTGATTTTGGAAAAAAAAAAAAAAAAAATCCAAAATCAGACAGAGTGTTGACACCAGAGAGGCTAAGACCGCATTGACTCAGTGCGGTATTCAGCCTCTCTGGTGTCAAGTCTGATTTTGGAAAAAAAAAAAAAAAAAATCCAAAATCAGACAGAGTGTTGAGACCAGAGAGGCTAAGACCGCATTGACTCAGTGCGGTATTCAGCCTCTCTGGTGTCAAGTCTGATTTTGGAAAAAAAAAAAAAAAAATCCAAAATCAGACAGAGTGTTGAGACCAGAGAGGCTAAGACCGCATTGACTCAGTGCGGTATTCAGCCTCTCTGGTGTCAAGTCTGATTTTGGAAAAAAAAAAAAAAAAAATCCAAAATCAGACAGAGTGTTGACACCAGAGAGGGTAAGACCGCATTGACTCAGTGCGGTATTCAGCCTCTCTGGTGTCAAGTCTGATTTTGGAAAAAAAAAAAAAAAATCCAAAATCAGACAGAGTGTTGAGACCAGAGAGGCTAAGACCGCATTGACTCAGTGCGGTATTCAGCCTCTCTGGTGTCGTCTGATTTTGGAAAAAAAAAAAAAAAAATCCAAAATCAGACAGTGTTGACACCAGAGAGGCTAAGACCGCATTGACTCAGTGCGGTATTCAGCCTCTCTGGTGTCAAGTCTGATTTTGGAAAAAAAAAAAAAAAAATCCAAAATCAGACAGAGTGTTGAGACCAGAGAGGCTAAGACCGCATTGACTCAGTGCGGGATTCAGCCTCTCTGCTGTCAAGTCTGATTTTGGAAAAAAAAAAAAAAAATCCAAAATCAGACAGAGTGTTGACACCAGAGAGGCTAAGACCGCATTGACTCAGTGCGGTATTCAGCCTCTCTGGTGTCAAGTCTGATTTTGGAAAAAAAAAAAAAAAATCCAAAATCAGACAGAGTGTTGAGACCAGAGAGGCTAAGACCGCATTGACTCAGTGCGGTATTCAGCCTCTCTGGTGTCAAGTCTGATTTTGGAAAAAAAAAAAAAAAATCCAAAATCAGACAGAGTGTTGACACCAGAGAGGCTAAGACCGCATTGACTCAGTGCGGTATTCAGCCTCTCTGGTGTCAAGTCTGATTTTGGAAAAAAAAAAAAAAAAAATCCAAAATCAGACAGAGTGTTGAGACCAGAGAGGCTAAGACCGCATTGACTCAGTGCGGTATTCAGCCTCTCTGGTGTCAAGTCTGATTTTGGAAAAAAAAAAAAAAAATCCAAAATCAGACAGAGTGTTGACACCAGAGAGGCTAAGACCGCATTGACTCAGTGCGGTATTCAGCCTCTCTGGTGTCAAGTCTGATTTTGGAAAAAAAAAAAAAAAAATCCAAAATCAGACAGAGTGTTGAGACCAGAGAGGCTAAGACCGCATTGACTCAGTGCGGTATTCAGCCTCTCTGGTGTCTTGTCTGATTTTGGAAAAAAAAAAAAAAAATCCAAAATCAGACAGAGTGTTGACACCAGAGAGGCTAAGACCGCATTGACTCAGTGCGGTATTCAGCCTCTCTGGTGTCAAGTCTGATTTTGGAAAAAAAAAAAAAAAAAATCCAAAATCAGACAGAGTGTTGAGACCAGAGAGGCTAAGACCGCATTGACTCAGTGCGGTATTCAGCCTCTCTGGTGTCAAGTCTGATTTTGGAAAAAAAAAAAAAAAATCCAAAATCAGACAGAGTGTTGACACCAGAGAGGCTAAGACCGCATTGACTCAGTGCGGTATTCAGCCTCTCTGGTGTCAAGTCTGATTTTGGAAAAAAAAAAAAAAATCCAAAATCAGACAGAGTGTTGAGACCAGAGAGGCTAAGACCGCATTGACTCAGTGCGGTATTCAGCCTCTCTGGTGTCAAGTCTGATTTTGGAAAAAAAAAAAAAAAAATCCAAAATCAGACAGAGTGTTGACACCAGAGAGGCTAAGACCGCATTGACTCAGTGCGGTATTCAGCCTCTCTGGTGTCAAGTCTGATTTTGGAAAAAAAAAAAAAAAATCCAAAATCAGACAGAGTGTTGAGACCAGAGAGGCTAAGACCGCATTGACTCAGTGCGGTATTCAGCCTCTCTGGTGTCAAGTCTGATTTTGGAAAAAAAAAAAAAAAAATCCAAAATCAGACAGAGTGTTGAGACCAGAGAGGCTAAGACCGCATTGACTCAGTGCGGTATTCAGCCTCTCTGGTGTCAAGTCTGATTTTGGAAAAAAAAAAAAAAAAATCCAAAATCAGACAGAGTGTTGACACCAGAGAGGGTAAGACCGCATTGACTCAGTGCGGTATTCAGCCTCTCTGGTGTCAAGTCTGATTTTGGAAAAAAAAAAAAAAAAATCCAAAATCAGACAGTGTTGACACCAGAGAGGCTAAGACCGCATTGACTCAGTGCGGTATTCAGCCTCTCTGGTGTCAAGTCTGATTTTGGAAAAAAAAAAAAAAAAATCCAAAATCAGACAGAGTGTTGAGACCAGAGAGGCTAAGACCGCATTGACTCAGTGCGGGATTCAGCCTCTCTGCTGTCAAGTCTGATTTTGGAAAAAAAAAAAAAAAAAATCCAAAATCAGACAGAGTGTTGAGACCAGAGAGGCTAAAACCGCATTGACTCAGTGCGGTATTCAGCCTCTCTGGTGTCAAGTCTGATTTTGGAAAAAAAAAAAAAAAATCCAAAATCAGACAGAGTGTTGACACCAGAGAGGCTAAGACCGCATTGACTCAGTGCGGTATTCAGCCTCTCTGGTGTCAAGTCTGATTTTGGAAAAAAAAAAAAAAAATCCAAAATCAGACAGAGTGTTGACACCAGAGAGGCTAAGACCGCATTGACTCAGTGCGGTATTCAGCCTCTCTGGTGTCAAGTCTGATTTTGGAAAAAAAAAAAAAAAAAATCCAAAATCAGACAGAGTGTTGAGACCAGAGAGGCTAAGACCGCATTGACTCAGTGCGGTATTCAGCCTCTCTGGTGTCAAGTCTGATTTTGGAAAAAAAAAAAAAAAAATCCAAAATCAGACAGAGTGTTGAGACCAGAGAGGCTAAGACCGCATTGACTCAGTGCGGTATTCAGCCTCTCTGGTGTCAAGTCTGATTTTGGAAAAAAAAAAAAAAAAAATCCAAAATCAGACAGAGTGTTGACACCAGAGAGGGTAAGACCGCATTGACTCAGTGCGGTATTCAGCCTCTCTGGTGTCAAGTCTGATTTTGGAAAAAAAAAAAAAAAAATCCAAAATCAGACAGTGTTGACACCAGAGAGGCTAAGACCGCATTGACTCAGTGCGGTATTCAGCCTCTCTGGTGTCAAGTCTGATTTTGGAAAAAAAAAAAAAAAAAATCCAAAATCAGACAGAGTGTTGAGACCAGAGAGGCTAAGACCGCATTGACTCAGTGCGGGATTCAGCCTCTCTGCTGTCAAGTCTGATTTTGGAAAAAAAAAAAAAAAAATCCAAAATCAGACAGAGTGTTGAGACCAGAGAGGCTAAGACCGCATTGACTCAGTGCGGTATTCAGCCTCTCTGGTGTCAAGTCTGATTTTGGAAAAAAAAAAAAAAAATCCAAAATCAGACAGAGTGTTGACACCAGAGAGGCTAAGACCGCATTGACTCAGTGCGGTATTCAGCCTCTCTGGTGTCAAGTCTGATTTTGGAAAAAAAAAAAAAAAAATCCAAAATCAGACAGAGTGTTGAGACCAGAGAGGCTAAGACCGCATTGACTCAGTGCGGTATTCAGCCTCTCTGGTGTCTTGTCTGATTTTGGAAAAAAAAAAAAAAAATCCAAAATCAGACAGAGTGTTGACACCAGAGAGGCTAAGACCGCATTGACTCAGTGCGGTATTCAGCCTCTCTGGTGTCAAGTCTGATTTTGGAAAAAAAAAAAAAAAAAATCCAAAATCAGACAGAGTGTTGAGACCAGAGAGGCTAAGACCGCATTGACTCAGTGCGGTATTCAGCCTCTCTGGTGTCAAGTCTGATTTTGGAAAAAAAAAAAAAAAATCCAAAATCAGACAGAGTGTTGACACCAGAGAGGCTAAGACCGCATTGACTCAGTGCGGTATTCAGCCTCTCTGGTGTCAAGTCTGATTTTGGAAAAAAAAAAAAAAAAATCCAAAATCAGACAGAGTGTTGAGACCAGAGAGGCTAAGACCGCATTGACTCAGTGCGGTATTCAGCCTCTCTGGTGTCTTGTCTGATTTTGGAAAAAAAAAAAAAAAATCCAAAATCAGACAGAGTGTTGACACCAGAGAGGCTAAGACCGCATTGACTCAGTGCGGTATTCAGCCTCTCTGGTGTCAAGTCTGATTTTGGAAAAAAAAAAAAAAAAAATCCAAAATCAGACAGAGTGTTGAGACCAGAGAGGCTAAGACCGCATTGACTCAGTGCGGTATTCAGCCTCTCTGGTGTCAAGTCTGATTTTGGAAAAAAAAAAAAAAAATCCAAAATCAGACAGAGTGTTGACACCAGAGAGGCTAAGACCGCATTGACTCAGTGCGGTATTCAGCCTCTCTGGTGTCAAGTCTGATTTTGGAAAAAAAAAAAAAAAAATCCAAAATCAGACAGAGTGTTGAGACCAGAGAGGCTAAGACCGCATTGACTCAGTGCGGTATTCAGCCTCTCTGGTGTCAAGTCTGATTTTGGAAAAAAAAAAAAAAAATCCAAAATCAGACAGAGTGTTGACACCAGAGAGGCTAAGACCGCATTGACTCAGTGCGGTATTCAGCCTCTCTGGTGTCAAGTCTGATTTTGGAAAAAAAAAAAAAAAAAATCCAAAATCAGACAGAGTGTTGAGACCAGAGAGGCTAAGACCGCATTGACTCAGTGCGGTATTCAGCCTCTCTGGTGTCAAGTCTGATTTTGGAAAAAAAAAAAAAAAAATCCAAAATCAGACAGAGTGTTGAGACCAGAGAGGCTAAGACCGCATTGACTCAGTGCGGTATTCAGCCTCTCTGGTGTCAAGTCTGATTTTGGAAAAAAAAAAAAAAAAAATCCAAAATCAGACAGAGTGTTGACACCAGAGAGGGTAAGACCGCATTGACTCAGTGCGGTATTCAGCCTCTCTGGTGTCAAGTCTGATTTTGGAAAAAAAAAAAAAAAATCCAAATCAGACAGTGTTGACACCAGAGAGGCTAAGACCGCATTGACTCAGTGCGGTATTCAGCCTCTCTGGTGTCAAGTCTGATTTTGGAAAAAAAAAAAAAAAATCCAAAATCAGACAGAGTGTTGAGACCAGAGAGGCTAAGACCGCATTGACTCAGTGCGGGATTCAGCCTCTCTGCTGTCAAGTCTGATTTTGGAAAAAAAAAAAAAAAAATCCAAAATCAGACAGAGTGTTGAGACCAGAGAGGCTAAGACCGCATTGACTCAGTGCGGTATTCAGCCTCTCTGGTGTCAAGTCTGATTTTGGAAAAAAAAAAAAAAAATCCAAAATCAGACAGAGTGTTGACACCAGAGAGGCTAAGACCGCATTGACTCAGTGCGGTATTCAGCCTCTCTGGTGTCAAGTCTGATTTTGGAAAAAAAAAAAAAAAAATCCAAAATCAGACAGAGTGTTGAGACCAGAGAGGCTAAGACCGCATTGACTCAGTGCGGTATTCAGCCTCTCTGGTGTCAAGTCTGATTTTGGAAAAAAAAAAAAAAAATCCAAAATCAGACAGAGTGTTGACACCAGAGAGGCTAAGACCGCATTGACTCAGTGCGGTATTCAGCCTCTCTGGTGTCAAGTCTGATTTTGGAAAAAAAAAAAAAAAATCCAAAATCAGACAGAGTGTTGAGACCAGAGAGGCTAAGACCGCATTGACTCAGTGCGGTATTCAGCCTCTCTGGTGTCAAGTCTGATTTTGGAAAAAAAAAAAAAAAAATCCAAAATCAGACAGAGTGTTGAGACCAGAGAGGCTAAGATTGAGACCAGAGAGGCTAAGACCGCATTGACTCAGTGCGGTATTCAGCCTCTCTGGTGTCAAGTCTGATTTTGGAAAAAAAAAAAAAAAAAATCCAAAATCAGACAGAGTGTTGACACCAGAGAGGGTAAGACCGCATTGACTCAGTGCGGTATTCAGCCTCTCTGGTGTCAAGTCTGATTTTGGAAAAAAAAAAAAAAAAATCCAAAATCAGACAGTGTTGACACCAGAGAGGCTAAGACCGCATTGACTCAGTGCGGTATTCAGCCTCTCTGGTGTCAAGTCTGATTTTGGAAAAAAAAAAAAAAAAATCCAAAATCAGACAGAGTGTTGAGACCAGAGAGGCTAAGACCGCATTGACTCAGTGCGGGATTCAGCCTCTCTGCTGTCAAGTCTGATTTTGGAAAAAAAAAAAAAAAAAATCCAAAATCAGACAGAGTGTTGAGACCAGAGAGGCTAAGACCGCATTGACTCAGTGCGGTATTCAGCCTCTCTGGTGTCAAGTCTGATTTTGGAAAAAAAAAAAAAAAATCCAAAATCAGACAGAGTGTTGACACCAGAGAGGCTAAGACCGCATTGACTCAGTGCGGTATTCAGCCTCTCTGGTGTCAAGTCTGATTTTGGAAAAAAAAAAAAAAAAAATCCAAAATCAGACAGAGTGTTGAGACCAGAGAGGCTAAGACCGCATTGACTCAGTGCGGTATTCAGCCTCTCTGGTGTCTTGTCTGATTTTGGAAAAAAAAAAAAAAAAATCCAAAATCAGACAGAGTGTTGACACCAGAGAGGCTAAGACCGCATTGACTCAGTGCGGTATTCAGCCTCTCTGGTGTCAAGTCTGATTTTGGAAAAAAAAAAAAAAAAATCCAAAATCAGACAGAGTGTTGAGACCAGAGAGGCTAAGACCGCATTTCAGCCTCTCTGGTGTCTAGTCTGATTTTGGAAAAAAAAAAAAAAAAATCCAAAATCAGACAGAGTGTTGAGACCAGAGAGGCTAAGACCGCATTGACTCAGTGCGGTATTCAGCCTCTCTGGTGTCAAGTCTGATTTTGGAAAAAAAAAAAAAAAAATCCAAAATCAGACAGAGTGTTGACACCAGAGAGGCTAAGACCGCATTGACTCAGTGCGGTATTCAGCCTCTCTGGTGTCAAGTCTGATTTTGGAAAAAAAAAAAAAAAAATCCAAAATCAGACAGAGTGTTGAGACCAGAGAGGCTAAGACCGCATTGACTCAGTGCGGTATTCAGCCTCTCTGGTGTCAGTCTGATTTTGGAAAAAAAAAAAAAAAAAATCCAAAATCAGACAGAGTGTTGACACCAGAGAGGCTAAGACCGCATTGACTCAGTGCGGTATTCAGCCTCTCTGGTGTCAAGTCTGATTTTGGAAAAAAAAAAAAAAAAAATTCCAAAATCAGACAGAGTGTTGAGACCAGAGAGGCTAAGACCGCATTGACTCAGTGCGGGATTCAGCCTCTCTGCTGTCAAGTCTGATTTTGGAAAAAAAAAAAAAAAAAATCCAAAATCAGACAGAGTGTTGAGACCAGAGAGGCTAAGACCGCATTGACTCAGTGCGGTATTCAGCCTCTCTGGTGTCAAGTCTGATTTTGGAAAAAAAAAAAAAAAATCCAAAATCAGACAGAGTGTTGACACCAGAGAGGCTAAGACCGCATTGACTCAGTGCGGTATTCAGCCTCTCTGGTGTCAAGTCTGATTTTGGAAAAAAAAAAAAAAAAATCCAAAATCAGACAGAGTGTTGAGACCAGAGAGGCTAAGACCGCATTGACTCAGTGCGGTATTCAGCCTCTCTGGTGTCAGTCTGATTTTGGAAAAAAAAAAAAAAAAATCCAAAATCAGACAGAGTGTTGACACCAGAGAGGCTAAGACCGCATTGACTCAGTGCGGTATTCAGCCTCTCTGGTGTCAAGTCTGATTTTGGAAAAAAAAAAAAAAAAATCCAAAATCAGACAGAGTGTTGAGACCAGAGAGGCTAAGACCGCATTGACTCAGTGCGGTATTCAGCCTCTCTGCTGTCAAGTCTGATTTTGGAAAAAAAAAAAAAAAAATCCAAAATCAGACAGAGTGTTGAGACCAGAGAGGCTAAGACCGCATTGACTCAGTGCGGTATTCAGCCTCTCTGGTGTCAAGTCTGATTTTGGAAAAAAAAAAAAAAAATCCAAAATCAGACAGAGTGTTGACACCAGAGAGGCTAAGACCGCATTGACTCAGTGCGGTATTCAGCCTCTCTGGTGTCAAGTCTGATTTTGGAAAAAAAAAAAAAAAAAATCCAAAATCAGACAGAGTGTTGAGACCAGAGAGGCTAAGACCGCATTGACTCAGTGCGGTATTCAGCCTCTCTGGTGTCAAGTCTGATTTTGGAAAAAAAAAAAAAAAAAATCCAAAATCAGACAGAGTGTTGAGACCAGAGAGGCTAAGACCGCATTGACTCAGTGCGGTATTCAGCCTCTCTGGTGTCAAGTCTGATTTTGGAAAAAAAAAAAAAAAAATCCAAAATCAGACAGAGTGTTGACACCAGAGAGGCTAAGACCGCATTGACTCAGTGCGGTATTCAGCCTCTCTGGTGTCAAGTCTGATTTTGGAAAAAAAAAAAAAAAAATCCAAAATCAGACAGAGTGTTGAGACCAGAGAGGCTAAGACCGCATTGACTCAGTGCGGGATTCAGCCTCTCTGCTGTCAAGTCTGATTTTGGAAAAAAAAAAAAAAAATCCAAATCAGACAGAGTGTTGAGACCAGAGAGGCTAAGACCGCATTGACTCAGTGCGGTATTCAGCCTCTCTGGTGTCAAGTCTGATTTGGAAAAAAAAAAAAAAATCCAAAATCAGACAGAGTGTTGAGACCAGAGAGGCTAAGACCGCATTGACTCAGTGCGGTATTCAGCCTCTCTGGTGTCAAGTCTGATTTTGGAAAAAAAAAAAAAAAAATCCAAAATCAGACAGAGTGTTGACACCAGAGAGGCTAAGACCGCATTGACTCAGTGCGGTATTCAGCCTCTCTGGTGTCAAGTCTGATTTTGGAAAAAAAAAAAAAAAATCCAAAATCAGACAGAGTGTTGAGACCAGAGAGGCTAAGACCGCATTGACTCAGTGCGGTATTCAGCCTCTCTGGTGTCAAGTCTGATTTTGGAAAAAAAAAAAAAAAATCCAAAATCAGACAGAGTGTTGACACCAGAGAGGCTAAGACCGCATTGACTCAGTGCGGTATTCAGCCTCTCTGGTGTCAAGTCTGATTTTGGAAAAAAAAAAAAAAAAATCCAAAATCAGACAGAGTGTTGAGACCAGAGAGGCTAAGACCGCATTGACTCAGTGCGGTATTCAGCCTCTCTGGTGTCAAGTCTGATTTTGGAAAAAAAAAAAAAAAAAAATCCAAAATCAGACAGAGTGTTGAGACCAGAGAGGCTAAGACCGCATTGACTCAGTGCGGTATTCAGCCTCTCTGGTGTCAAGTCTGATTTTGGAAAAAAAAAAAAAAAAAATCCAAAATCAGACAGAGTGTTGACACCAGAGAGGGTAAGACCGCATTGACTCAGTGCGGTATTCAGCCTCTCTGGTGTCAAGTCTGATTTTGGAAAAAAAAAAAAAAAAAATCCAAAATCAGACAGGTGTTGACGACCAGAGAGGCTAAGACCGCATTGACTCAGTGCGGTATTCAGCCTCTCTGTGTCAAGTCTGATTTTGGAAAAAAAAAAAAAAAAAATCCAAAATCAGACAGAGTGTTGAGACCAGAGAGGCTAAGACCGCATTGACTCAGTGCGGTATTCAGCCTCTCTGGCTGTCAAGTCTGATTTTGGAAAAAAAAAAAAAAAAAAATCCAAAATCAGACAGAGTGTTGAGACCAGAGAGGCTAAGACCGCATTGACTCAGTGCGGTATTCAGCCTCTCTGGTGTCAAGTCTGATTTTGGAAAAAAAAAAAAAAAAATCCAAAATCAGACAGAGTGTTGACACCAGAGAGGCTAAGACCGCATTGACTCAGTGCGGTATTCAGCCTCTCTGGTGTCAAGTCTGATTTTGGAAAAAAAAAAAAAAAAATCCAAAATCAGACAGAGTGTTGAGACCAGAGAGGCTAAGACCGCATTGACTCAGTGCGGTATTCAGCCTCTCTGGTGTCAAGTCTGATTTTGGAAAAAAAAAAAAAAATCCAAAATCAGACAGAGTGTTGAGACCAGAGAGGCTAAGACCGCATTGACTCAGTGCGGTATTCAGCCTCTCTGGTGTCAAGTCTGATTTTGGAAAAAAAAAAAAAAAAAATCCAAAATCAGACAGAGTGTTGAGACCAGAGAGGCTAAGACCGCATTGACTCAGTGCGGTATTCAGCCTCTCTGGTGTCAAGTCTGATTTTGGAAAAAAAAAAAAAAATCCAAAATCAGACAGAGTGTTGAGACCAGAGAGGCTAAGACCGCATTGACTCAGTGCGGTATTCAGCCTCTCTGGTGTCAAGTCTGATTTTGGAAAAAAAAAAAAAAAAATCCAAAATCAGACAGAGTGTTGAACCAGAGAGGCTAAGACCGCAT
>NW_028150517.1:0-20169 GCF_964638095.1 Poromitra crassiceps | reverse complement strand
AGTGCGGTATTCAGCCTCTCTGGTGTCAAGTCTGATTTTGGAAAAAAAAAAAAAAAAAATCCAAAATCAGACAGAGTGTTGAGACCAGAGAGGCTAAGACCGCATTGACTCAGTGCGGTATTCAGCCTCTCTGGTGTCAAGTCTGATTTTTGAAAAAAAAAAAAAAAATCCAAAATCAGACAGAGTGTTGACACCAGAGAGGCTAAGACCGCATTGACTCAGTGCGGTATTCAGCCTCTCTGGTGTCAAGTCTGATTTTGGGAAAAAAAAAAAAAATCCAAAATCAGACAGAGTGTTGAGACCAGAGAGGCTAAGAGCGCATTGACTCAGTGCGGTATTCAGCCTCTCTGGTGTCAAGTCTGATTTTGGAAAAAAAAAAAAAAAATCCAAAATCAGACAGAGTGTTGACACCAGAGAGGCTAAGACCGCATTGACTCAGTGCGGTATTCAGCCTCTCTGGTGTCAAGTCTGATTTTGGAAAAAAAAAATAAAATCCAAAATCAGACAGAGTGTTGAGACCAGAGAGGCTAAGACCGCATTGACTCAGTGCGGTATGCAGCCTCTCTGGTGTCAAGTCTGATTTTGGAAAAAAAAAAAAAAAATCCAAAATCAGACAGAGTGTTGAGACCAGAGAGGCTAAGACCGCATTGACTCAGTGCGGTATTCAGCCTCTCTGGTGTCAAGTCTGATTTTGGAAAAAAAAAAAAAAAATCCAAAATCAGACAGAGTGTTGAGACCAGAGAGGCTAAGACCGCATTGACTCAGTGCGGTATTCAGCCTCTCTGGTGTCAAGTCTGATTTTGGAAAAAAAAAAAAAAATCCAAAATCAGACAGTGTTGACACCAGAGAGGCTAAGAGCGCATTGACTCAGTGCGGTATTCAGCCTCTCTGGTGTCAAGTCTGATTTTGGAACAAAAAAAAAAAAAAATCCAAAATCAGACAGAGTGTTGAGACCAGAGAGGCTAAGACCGCATTGACTCAGTGCGGTATTCAGCCTCTCTGGTGTCAAGTCTGATTTTGGAAAAAAAAAAAAAAAATCCAAAATCAGACAGTGTTGAGACCAGAGAGGCTAAGACCGCATTGACTCAGTGCGGTATTCAGCCTCTCTGGTGTCAAGTCTGATTTTGGAAAAAAAAAAAAAAAAAAAATCCAAAATCAGACAGAGTGTTGAGACCAGAGAGGCTAAGACCGCATTGACTCAGTGCGGTATTCAGCCTCTCTGGTGTCAAGTCTGATTTTGGAAAAAAAAAAAAAAAAAATCCAAAATCAGACAGAGTGTTGAGACCAGAGAGGCTAAGACCGCATTGACTCAGTGCGGTATTCAGCCTCTCTGGTGTCAAGTCTGATTTTGGAAAAAAAAAAAAAAAAATCCAAAATCAGACAGAGTGTTGACACCAGAGAGGCTAAGACCGCATTGACTCAGTGCGGTATTCAGCCTCTCTGGTGTCAAGTCTGATTTTGGAAAAAAAAAAAATCCAAAATCAGACAGAGTGTTGACACCAGAGAGGCTAAGACCGCATTGACTCAGTGCGGTATTCAGCCTCTCTGGTGTCAAGTCTGATTTTGGAAAAAAAAAAAAAAAATCCAAAATCAGACAGAGTGTTGAGACCAGAGAGGCTAAGACCGCATTGACTCAGTGCGGTATTCAGCCTCTCTGGTGTCAAGTCTGATTTTGGAAAAAAAAAAAAAAATCCAAAATCAGACAGTGTTGACACCAGAGAGGCTAAGAGCGCATTGACTCAGTGCGGTATTCAGCCTCTCTGGTGTCAAGTCTGATTTTGGGAAAAAAAAAAAAAAAAATCCAAAATCAGACAGAGTGTTGAGACCAGAGAGGCTAAGACCGCATTGACTCAGTGCGGTATTCAGCCTCTCTGGTGTCAAGTCTGATTTTTGAAAAAAAAAAAAAAAAAATCCAAAATCAGACAGAGTGTTGACACCAGAGAGGCTAAGACCGCATTGACTCAGTGCGGTATTCAGCCTCTCTGGTGTCAAGTCTGATTTTGGAAAAAAAAAAAAAATCCAAAATCAGACAGAGTGTTGAGACCAGAGAGGCTAAGAGCGCATTGACTCAGTGCGGTATGCAGCCTCTCTGGTGTCAAGTCTGATTTTGAAAAAAAAAAAAAAAAAAATCCAAAATCAGACAGAGTGTTGAGACCAGAGAGGCTAAGACCGCATTGACTCAGTGCGGTATTCAGCCTCTCTGGTGTCAAGTCTGATTTTGGAAAAAAAAAAAAAAAATCCAAAATCAGACAGAGTGTTGAGACCAGAGAGGCTAAGACCGCATTGACTCAGTGCGGTATTCAGCCTCTCTGGTGTCAAGTCTGATTTTGGAAAAAAAAAAAAAAAAAAATCCAAAATCAGACAGAGTGTTGAGACCAGAGAGGCTAAGACCGCATTGACTCAGTGCGGTATTCAGCCTCTCTGGTGTCAAGTCTGATTTTGGAAAAAAAAAAAAATCCAAAATCAGACAGTGTTGACACCAGAGAGGCTAAGAGCGCATTGACTCAGTGCGGTATTCAGCCTCTCTGGTGTCAAGTCTGATTTTGGAACAAAAAAAAAAAAAAATCCAAAATCAGACAGAGTGTTGAGACCAGAGAGGCTAAGACCGCATTGACTCAGTGCGGTATTCAGCCTCTCTGGTGTCAAGTCTGATTTTGGAAAAAAAAAAAAAATCCAAAATCAGACAGTGTTGAGACCAGAGAGGCTAAGACCGCATTGACTCAGTGCGGTATTCAGCCTCTCTGGTGTCAAGTCTGATTTTGGAAAAAAAAAAAAAAAAAAAAAAATCCAAAATCAGACAGAGTGTTGAGACCAGAGAGGCTAAGACCGCATTGACTCAGTGCGGTATTCAGCCTCTCTGGTGTCAAGTCTGATTTTGGAAAAAAAAAAAAAAAAATCCAAAATCAGACAGAGTGTTGACACCAGAGAGGCTAAGACCGCATTGACTCAGTGCGGTATTCAGCCTCTCTGGTGTCAAGTCTGATTTTGGAAAAAAAAAAAATCCAAAATCAGACAGAGTGTTGACACCAGAGAGGCTAAGACCGCATTGACTCAGTGCGGTATTCAGCCTCTCTGGTGTCAAGTCTGATTTTGGAAAAAAAAAAAAAAAATCCAAAATCAGACAGAGTGTTGAGACCAGAGAGGCTAAGACCGCATTGACTCAGTGCGGTATTCAGCCTCTCTGGTGTCAAGTCTGATTTTGGAAAAAAAAAAAAAAAAATCCAAAATCAGACAGTGTTGACACCAGAGAGGCTAAGAGCGCATTGACTCAGTGCGGTATTCAGCCTCTCTGGTGTCAAGTCTGATTTTGGAAAAAAAAAAAAAAAAAATCCAAAATCAGACAGAGTGTTGAGACCAGAGAGGCTAAGACCGCATTGACTCAGTGCGGTATTCAGCCTCTCTGGTGTCAAGTCTGATTTTTGAAAAAAAAAAAAAAAATCCAAAATCAGACAGAGTGTTGACACCAGAGAGGCTAAGACCGCATTGACTCAGTGCGGTATTCAGCCTCTCTGGTGTCAAGTCTGATTTTGGAAAAAAAAAAAAAAATCCAAAATCAGACAGAGTGTTGAGACCAGAGAGGCTAAGAGCGCATTGACTCAGTGCGGTATGCAGCCTCTCTGGTGTCAAGTCTGATTTTGGAAAAAAAAAAAAAAAAATCCAAAATCAGACAGAGTGTTGAGACCAGAGAGGCTAAGACCGCATTGACTCAGTGCGGTATTCAGCCTCTCTGGTGTCAAGTCTGATTTTGGAAAAAAAAAAAAAAAATCCAAAATCAGACAGAGTGTTGAGACCAGAGAGGCTAAGACCGCATTGACTCAGTGCGGTATTCAGCCTCTCTGGTGTCAAGTCTGATTTTGGAAAAAAAAAAAAAAAATCCAAAATCAGACAGAGTGTTGAGACCAGAGAGGCTAAGACCGCATTGACTCAGTGCGGTATTCAGCCTCTCTGGTGTCAAGTCTGATTTTGGAAAAAAAAAAAAAAAAAATCCAAAATCAGACAGTGTTGACACCAGAGAGGCTAAGAGCGCATTGACTCAGTGCGGTATTCAGCCTCTCTGGTGTCAAGTCTGATTTTGGAAAAAAAAAAAAAAAAAATCCAAAATCAGACAGAGTGTTGAGACCAGAGAGGCTAAGACCGCATTGACTCAGTGCGGTATTCAGCCTCTCTGGTGTCAAGTCTGATTTTTGAAAAAAAAAAAAAAAATCCAAAATCAGACAGAGTGTTGACACCAGAGAGGCTAAGACCGCATTGACTCAGTGCGGTATTCAGCCTCTCTGGTGTCAAGTCTGATTTTGGGAAAAAAAAAAAAAATCCAAAATCAGACAGAGTGTTGAGACCAGAGAGGCTAAGAGCGCATTGACTCAGTGCGGTATGCAGCCTCTCTGGTGTCAAGTCTGATTTTGGAAAAAAAAAAAAAAAAATCCAAAATCAGACAGAGTGTTGACACCAGAGAGGCTAAGACCGCATTGACTCAGTGCGGTATTCAGCCTCTCTGGTGTCAAGTCTGATTTTGGAAAAAAAAAATAATAATCCAAAATCAGACAGAGTGTTGAGACCAGAGAGGCTAAGACCGCATTGACTCAGTGCGGTATGCAGCCTCTCTGGTGTCAAGTCTGATTTTGGAAAAAAAAAAAAAAAAATCCAAAATCAGACAGAGTGTTGAGACCAGAGAGGCTAAGACCGCATTGACTCAGTGCGGTATTCAGCCTCTCTGGTGTCAAGTCTGATTTTGGAAAAAAAAAAAAAAAATCCAAAATCAGACAGAGTGTTGAGACCAGAGAGGCTAAGACCGCATTGACTCAGTGCGGTATTCAGCCTCTCTGGTGTCAAGTCTGATTTTGGAAAAAAAAAAAAAATCCAAAATCAGACAGTGTTGACACCAGAGAGGCTAAGAGCGCATTGACTCAGTGCGGTATTCAGCCTCTCTGGTGTCAAGTCTGATTTTGGAACAAAAAAAAAAAAAAATCCAAAATCAGACAGAGTGTTGAGACCAGAGAGGCTAAGACCGCATTGACTCAGTGCGGTATTCAGCCTCTCTGGTGTCAAGTCTGATTTTGGAAAAAAAAAAAAAAATCCAAAATCAGACAGTGTTGAGACCAGAGAGGCTAAGACCGCATTGACTCAGTGCGGTATTCAGCCTCTCTGGTGTCAAGTCTGATTTTGGAAAAAAAAAAAAAAAAAAAAAATCCAAAATCAGACAGAGTGTTGAGACCAGAGAGGCTAAGACCCCATTGACTCAGTGCGGTATTCAGCCTCTCTGGTGTCAAGTCTGATTTTGGAAAAAAAAAAAAAAAAAAATCCAAAATCAGACAGAGTGTTGAGACCAGAGAGGCTAAGACCGCATTGACTCAGTGCGGTATTCAGCCTCTCTGGTGTCAAGTCTGATTTTGGAAAAAAAAAAAAAAAAATCCAAAATCAGACAGAGTGTTGACACCAGAGAGGCTAAGACCGCATTGACTCAGTGCGGTATTCAGCCTCTCTGGTGTCAAGTCTGATTTTGGAAAAAAAAAAAAATCCAAAATCAGACAGAGTGTTGACACCAGAGAGGCTAAGACCGCATTGACTCAGTGCGGTATTCAGCCTCTCTGGTGTCAAGTCTGATTTTGGAAAAAAAAAAAAAAATCCAAAATCAGACAGAGTGTTGAGACCAGAGAGGCTAAGACCGCATTGACTCAGTGCGGTATTCAGCCTCTCTGGTGTCAAGTCTGATTTTGGAAAAAAAAAAAAAAATCCAAAATCAGACAGTGTTGACACCAGAGAGGCTAAGAGCGCATTGACTCAGTGCGGTATTCAGCCTCTCTGGTGTCAAGTCTGATTTTGGGAAAAAAAAAAAAAAAAATCCAAAATCAGACAGAGTGTTGAGACCAGAGAGGCTAAGACCGCATTGACTCAGTGCGGTATTCAGCCTCTCTGGTGTCAAGTCTGATTTTTGAAAAAAAAAAAAAAAAAATCCAAAATCAGACAGAGTGTTGACACCAGAGAGGCTAAGACCGCATTGACTCAGTGCGGTATTCAGCCTCTCTGGTGTCAAGTCTGATTTTGGAAAAAAAAAAAAAAATCCAAAATCAGACAGAGTGTTGAGACCAGAGAGGCTAAGAGCGCATTGACTCAGTGCGGTATGCAGCCTCTCTGGTGTCAAGTCTGATTTTGAAAAAAAAAAAAAAAAAAATCCAAAATCAGACAGAGTGTTGAGACCAGAGAGGCTAAGACCACATTGACTCAGTGCGGTATTCAGCCTCTCTGGTGTCAAGTCTGATTTTGGAAAAAAAAAAAAAAAATCCAAAATCAGACAGAGTGTTGAGACCAGAGAGGCTAAGACCGCATTGACTCAGTGCGGTATTCAGCCTCTCTGGTGTCAAGTCTGATTTTGGAAAAAAAAAAAAAAAAAAATCCAAAATCAGACAGAGTGTTGAGACCAGAGAGGCTAAGACCGCATTGACTCAGTGCGGTATTCAGCCTCTCTGGTGTCAAGTCTGATTTTGGAAAAAAAAAAAAAATCCAAAATCAGACAGTGTTGACACCAGAGAGGCTAAGAGCGCATTGACTCAGTGCGGTATTCAGCCTCTCTGGTGTCAAGTCTGATTTTGGAACAAAAAAAAAAAAAAATCCAAAATCAGACAGAGTGTTGAGACCAGAGAGGCTAAGACCGCATTGACTCAGTGCGGTATTCAGCCTCTCTGGTGTCAAGTCTGATTTTGGAAAAAAAAAAAAAAAATCCAAAATCAGACAGAGTGTTGAGACCAGAGAGGCTAAGACCGCATTGACTCAGTGCGGTATTCAGCCTCTCTGGTGTCAAGTCTGATTTTGGAAAAAAAAAAAAAAAATCCAAAATCAGACAGAGTGTTGAGACCAGAGAGGCTAAGACCGCATTGACTCAGTGCGGTATTCAGCCTCTCTGGTGTCAAGTCTGATTTTGGAAAAAAAAAAAAAAAAAATCCAAAATCAGACAGTGTTGACACCAGAGAGGCTAAGAGCGCATTGACTCAGTGCGGTATTCAGCCTCTCTGGTGTCAAGTCTGATTTTGGAAAAAAAAAAAAAAAAAATCCAAAATCAGACAGAGTGTTGAGACCAGAGAGGCTAAGACCGCATTGACTCAGTGCGGTATTCAGCCTCTCTGGTGTCAAGTCTGATTTTTGAAAAAAAAAAAAAAAAATCCAAAATCAGACAGAGTGTTGACACCAGAGAGGCTAAGACCGCATTGACTCAGTGCGGTATTCAGCCTCTCTGGTGTCAAGTCTGATTTTGGAAAAAAAAAAAAAAATCCAAAATCAGACAGAGTGTTGAGACCAGAGAGGCTAAGAGCGCATTGACTCAGTGCGGTATGCAGCCTCTCTGGTGTCAAGTCTGATTTTGGAAAAAAAAAAAAAAAAAATCCAAAATCAGACAGAGTGTTGAGACCAGAGAGGCTAAGACCGCATTGACTCAGTGCGGTATTCAGCCTCTCTGGTGTCAAGTCTGATTTTGGAAAAAAAAAAAAAAAATCCAAAATCAGACAGAGTGTTGAGACCAGAGAGGCTAAGACCGCATTGACTCAGTGCGGTATTCAGCCTCTCTGGTGTCAAGTCTGATTTTGGAAAAAAAAAAAAATCCAAAATCAGACAGTGTTGACACCAGAGAGGCTAAGAGCGCATTGACTCAGTGCGGTATTCAGCCTCTCTGGTGTCAAGTCTGATTTTGGAACAAAAAAAAAAAAAAATCCAAAATCAGACAGAGTGTTGAGACCAGAGAGGCTAAGACCGCATTGACTCAGTGCGGTATTCAGCCTCTCTGGTGTGAAGTCTGATTTTGGAAAAAAAAAAAAAAATCCAAAATCAGACAGTGTTGAGACCAGAGAGGCTAAGACCGCATTGACTCAGTGCGGTATTCAGCCTCTCTGGTGTCAAGTCTGATTTTGGAAAAAAAAAAAAAAAAAAAAAATCCAAAATCAGACAGAGTGTTGAGACCAGAGAGGCTAAGACCCCATTGACTCAGTGCGGTATTCAGCCTCTCTGGTGTCAAGTCTGATTTTGGAAAAAAAAAAAAAAAAAAATCCAAAATCAGACAGAGTGTTGAGACCAGAGAGGCTAAGACCGCATTGACTCAGTGCGGTATTCAGCCTCTCTGGTGTCAAGTCTGATTTTGGAAAAAAAAAAAAAAAAATCAAAAATCAGACAGAGTGTTGACACCAGAGAGGCTAAGACCGCATTGACTCAGTGCGGTATTCAGCCTCTCTGGTGTCAAGTCTGATTTTGGAAAAAAAAAAATCCAAAATCAGACAGAGTGTTGACACCAGAGAGGCTAAGACCGCATTGACTCAGTGCGGTATTCAGCCTCTCTGGTGTCAAGTCTGATTTTGGAAAAAAAAAAAAAAAATCCAAAATCAGACAGAGTGTTGAGACCAGAGAGGCTAAGACCGCATTGACTCAGTGCGGTATTCAGCCTCTCTGGTGTCAAGTCTGATTTTGGAAAAAAAAAAAAAAAATCCAAAATCAGACAGTGTTGACACCAGAGAGGCTAAGAGCGCATTGACTCAGTGCGGTATTCAGCCTCTCTGGTGTCAAGTCTGATTTTGGGAAAAAAAAAAAAAAAAATCCAAAATCAGACAGAGTGTTGAGACCAGAGAGGCTAAGACCGCATTGACTCAGTGCGGTATTCAGCCTCTCTGGTGTCAAGTCTGATTTTTGAAAAAAAAAAAAAAAAAATCCAAAATCAGACAGAGTGTTGACACCAGAGAGGCTAAGACCGCATTGACTCAGTGCGGTATTCAGCCTCTCTGGTGTCAAGTCTGATTTTGGAAAAAAAAAAAAAATCCAAAATCAGACAGAGTGTTGAGACCAGAGAGGCTAAGAGCGCATTGACTCAGTGCGGTATGCAGCCTCTCTGGTGTCAAGTCTGATTTTGAAAAAAAAAAAAAAAAAAATCCAAAATCAGACAGAGTGTTGAGACCAGAGAGGCTAAGACCACATTGACTCAGTGCGGTATTCAGCCTCTCTGGTGTCAAGTCTGATTTTGGAAAAAAAAAAAAAAAATCCAAAATCAGACAGAGTGTTGAGACCAGAGAGGCTAAGACCGCATTGACTCAGTGCGGTATTCAGCCTCTCTGGTGTCAAGTCTGATTTTGGAAAAAAAAAAAAAAAAAATCCAAAATCAGACAGTGTTGACACCAGAGAGGCTAAGAGCGCATTGACTCAGTGCGGTATTCAGCCTCTCTGGTGTCAAGTCTGATTTTGGAAAAAAAAAAAAAAAAAATCCAAAATCAGACAGAGTGTTGAGACCAGAGAGGCTAAGACCGCATTGACTCAGTGCGGTATTCAGCCTCTCTGGTGTCAAGTCTGATTTTTGAAAAAAAAAAAAAAAATCCAAAATCAGACAGAGTGTTGACACCAGAGAGGCTAAGACCGCATTGACTCAGTGCGGTATTCAGCCTCTCTGGTGTCAAGTCTGATTTTGGAAAAAAAAAAAAAATCCAAAATCAGACAGAGTGTTGAGACCAGAGAGGCTAAGAGCGCATTGACTCAGTGCGGTATGCAGCCTCTCTGGTGTCAAGTCTGATTTTGGAAAAAAAAAAAAAAAAAATCCAAAATCAGACAGAGTGTTGAGACCAGAGAGGCTAAGACCGCATTGACTCAGTGCGGTATTCAGCCTCTCTGGTGTCAAGTCTGATTTTGGAAAAAAAAAAAAAAAATCCAAAATCAGACAGAGTGTTGAGACCAGAGAGGCTAAGACCGCATTGACTCAGTGCGGTATTCAGCCTCTCTGGTGTCAAGTCTGATTTTGGAAAAAAAAAAAAAAAATCCAAAATCAGACAGAGTGTTGAGACCAGAGAGGCTAAGACCGCATTGACTCAGTGCGGTATTCAGCCTCTCTGGTGTCAAGTCTGATTTTGGAAAAAAAAAAAAAAAAAATCCAAAATCAGACAGTGTTGACACCAGAGAGGCTAAGAGCGCATTGACTCAGTGCGGTATTCAGCCTCTCTGGTGTCAAGTCTGATTTTGGAAAAAAAAAAAAAAAAAATCCAAAATCAGACAGAGTGTTGAGACCAGAGAGGCTAAGACCGCATTGACTCAGTGCGGTATTCAGCCTCTCTGGTGTCAAGTCTGATTTTTGAAAAAAAAAAAAAAAATCCAAAATCAGACAGAGTGTTGACACCAGAGAGGCTAAGACCGCATTGACTCAGTGCGGTATTCAGCCTCTCTGGTGTCAAGTCTGATTTTGGGAAAAAAAAAAAAATCCAAAATCAGACAGAGTGTTGAGACCAGAGAGGCTAAGAGCGCATTGACTCAGTGCGGTATGCAGCCTCTCTGGTGTCAAGTCTGATTTTGGAAAAAAAAAAAAAAAATCCAAAATCAGACAGAGTGTTGACACCAGAGAGGCTAAGACCGCATTGACTCAGTGCGGTATTCAGCCTCTCTGGTGTCAAGTCTGATTTTGGAAAAAAAAAAAAAAAATCCAAAATCAGACAGAGTGTTGAGACCAGAGAGGCTAAGACCGCATTGACTCAGTGCGGTATGCAGCCTCTCTGGTGTCAAGTCTGATTTTGGAAAAAAAAAAAAAAAATCCAAAATCAGACAGAGTGTTGAGACCAGAGAGGCTAAGACCGCATTGACTCAGTGCGGTATTCAGCCTCTCTGGTGTCAAGTCTGATTTTGGAAAAAAAAAAAAAAAATCCAAAATCAGACAGAGTGTTGAGACCAGAGAGGCTAAGACCGCATTGACTCAGTGCGGTATTCAGCCTCTCTGGTGTCAAGTCTGATTTTGGAAAAAAAAAAAAATCCAAAATCAGACAGTGTTGACACCAGAGAGGCTAAGAGCGCATTGACTCAGTGCGGTATTCAGCCTCTCTGGTGTCAAGTCTGATTTTGGAACAAAAAAAAAAAAAAATCCAAAATCAGACAGAGTGTTGAGACCAGAGAGGCTAAGACCGCATTGACTCAGTGCGGTATTCAGCCTCTCTGGTGTCAAGTCTGATTTTGGAAAAAAAAAAAAAAATCCAAAATCAGACAGTGTTGAGACCAGAGAGGCTAAGACCGCATTGACTCAGTGCGGTATTCAGCCTCTCTGGTGTCAAGTCTGATTTTGGAAAAAAAAAAAAAAAAAAAAATCCAAAATCAGACAGAGTGTTGAGACCAGAGAGGCTAAGACCCCATTGACTCAGTGCGGTATTCAGCCTCTCTGGTGTCAAGTCTGATTTTGGAAAAAAAAAAAAAAAAAAATCCAAAATCAGACAGAGTGTTGAGACCAGAGAGGCTAAGACCGCATTGACTCAGTGCGGTATTCAGCCTCTCTGGTGTCAAGTCTGATTTTGGAAAAAAAAAAAAAAAAATCCAAAATCAGACAGAGTGTTGACACCAGAGAGGCTAAGACCGCATTGACTCAGTGCGGTATTCAGCCTCTCTGGTGTCAAGTCTGATTTTGGAAAAAAAAAAATCCAAAATCAGACAGAGTGTTGACACCAGAGAGGCTAAGACCGCATTGACTCAGTGCGGTATTCAGCCTCTCTGGTGTCAAGTCTGATTTTGGAAAAAAAAAAAAAAAATCCAAAATCAGACAGAGTGTTGAGACCAGAGAGGCTAAGACCGCATTGACTCAGTGCGGTATTCAGCCTCTCTGGTGTCAAGTCTGATTTTGGAAAAAAAAAAAAAAATCCAAAATCAGACAGTGTTGACACCAGAGAGGCTAAGAGCGCATTGACTCAGTGCGGTATTCAGCCTCTCTGGTGTCAAGTCTGATTTTGGGAAAAAAAAAAAAAAAAATCCAAAATCAGACAGAGTGTTGAGACCAGAGAGGCTAAGACCGCATTGACTCAGTGCGGTATTCAGCCTCTCTGGTGTCAAGTCTGATTTTTGAAAAAAAAAAAAAAAAAATCCAAAATCAGACAGAGTGTTGACACCAGAGAGGCTAAGACCGCATTGACTCAGTGCGGTATTCAGCCTCTCTGGTGTCAAGTCTGATTTTGGAAAAAAAAAAAAAATCCAAAATCAGACAGAGTGTTGAGACCAGAGAGGCTAAGAGCGCATTGACTCAGTGCGGTATGCAGCCTCTCTGGTGTCAAGTCTGATTTTGAAAAAAAAAAAAAAAAAAATCCAAAATCAGACAGAGTGTTGAGACCAGAGAGGCTAAGACCACATTGACTCAGTGCGGTATTCAGCCTCTCTGGTGTCAAGTCTGATTTTGGAAAAAAAAAAAAAAAATCCAAAATCAGACAGAGTGTTGAGACCAGAGAGGCTAAGACCGCATTGACTCAGTGCGGTATTCAGCCTCTCTGGTGTCAAGTCTGATTTTGGAAAAAAAAAAAAAAAAAAATCCAAAATCAGACAGAGTGTTGAGACCAGAGAGGCTAAGACCGCATTGACTCAGTGCGGTATTCAGCCTCTCTGGTGTCAAGTCTGATTTTGGAAAAAAAAAAAAATCCAAAATCAGACAGTGTTGACACCAGAGAGGCTAAGAGCGCATTGACTCAGTGCGGTATTCAGCCTCTCTGGTGTCAAGTCTGATTTTGGAACAAAAAAAAAAAAAAATCCAAAATCAGACAGAGTGTTGAGACCAGAGAGGCTAAGACCGCATTGACTCAGTGCGGTATTCAGCCTCTCTGGTGTCAAGTCTGATTTTGGAAAAAAAAAAAAAAAAATCCAAAATCAGACAGAGTGTTGAGACCAGAGAGGCTAAGACCGCATTGACTCAGTGCGGTATTCAGCCTCTCTGGTGTCAAGTCTGATTTTGGAAAAAAAAAAAAAAAATCCAAAATCAGACAGAGTGTTGAGACCAGAGAGGCTAAGACCGCATTGACTCAGTGCGGTATTCAGCCTCTCTGGTGTCAAGTCTGATTTTGGAAAAAAAAAAAAAAAAAATCCAAAATCAGACAGTGTTGACACCAGAGAGGCTAAGAGCGCATTGACTCAGTGCGGTATTCAGCCTCTCTGGTGTCAAGTCTGATTTTGGAAAAAAAAAAAAAAAAAATCCAAAATCAGACAGAGTGTTGAGACCAGAGAGGCTAAGACCGCATTGACTCAGTGCGGTATTCAGCCTCTCTGGTGTCAAGTCTGATTTTTGAAAAAAAAAAAAAAAATCCAAAATCAGACAGAGTGTTGACACCAGAGAGGCTAAGACCGCATTGACTCAGTGCGGTATTCAGCCTCTCTGGTGTCAAGTCTGATTTTGGAAAAAAAAAAAAAATCCAAAATCAGACAGAGTGTTGAGACCAGAGAGGCTAAGAGCGCATTGACTCAGTGCGGTATGCAGCCTCTCTGGTGTCAAGTCTGATTTTGGAAAAAAAAAAAAAAAAAATCCAAAATCAGACAGAGTGTTGAGACCAGAGAGGCTAAGACCGCATTGACTCAGTGCGGTATTCAGCCTCTCTGGTGTCAAGTCTGATTTTGGAAAAAAAAAAAAAAAATCCAAAATCAGACAGAGTGTTGAGACCAGAGAGGCTAAGACCGCATTGACTCAGTGCGGTATTCAGCCTCTCTGGTGTCAAGTCTGATTTTGGAAAAAAAAAAAAATCCAAAATCAGACAGTGTTGACACCAGAGAGGCTAAGAGCGCATTGACTCAGTGCGGTATTCAGCCTCTCTGGTGTCAAGTCTGATTTTGGAACAAAAAAAAAAAAAAATCCAAAATCAGACAGAGTGTTGAGACCAGAGAGGCTAAGACCGCATTGACTCAGTGCGGTATTCAGCCTCTCTGGTGTCAAGTCTGATTTTGGAAAAAAAAAAAAAAATCCAAAATCAGACAGTGTTGAGACCAGAGAGGCTAAGACCGCATTGACTCAGTGCGGTATTCAGCCTCTCTGGTGTCAAGTCTGATTTTGGAAAAAAAAAAAAAAAAAAAAATCCAAAATCAGACAGAGTGTTGAGACCAGAGAGGCTAAGACCCCATTGACTCAGTGCGGTATTCAGCCTCTCTGGTGTCAAGTCTGATTTTGGAAAAAAAAAAAAAAAAAATCCAAAATCAGACAGAGTGTTGAGACCAGAGAGGCTAAGACCGCATTGACTCAGTGCGGTATTCAGCCTCTCTGGTGTCAAGTCTGATTTTGGGAAAAAAAAAAAAAAAAATCCAAAATCAGACAGAGTGTTGACACCAGAGAGGCTAAGACCGCATTGACTCAGTGCGGTATTCAGCCTCTCTGGTGTCAAGTCTGATTTTGGAAAAAAAAAAAATCCAAAATCAGACAGAGTGTTGACACCAGAGAGGCTAAGACCGCATTGACTCAGTGCGGTATTCAGCCTCTCTGGTGTCAAGTCTGATTTTGGAAAAAAAAAAAAAAAATCCAAAATCAGACAGAGTGTTGAGACCAGAGAGGCTAAGACCGCATTGACTCAGTGCGGTATTCAGCCTCTCTGGTGTCAAGTCTGATTTTGGAAAAAAAAAAAAAAATCCAAAATCAGACAGTGTTGACACCAGAGAGGCTAAGAGCGCATTGACTCAGTGCGGTATTCAGCCTCTCTGGTGTCAAGTCTGATTTTGGGAAAAAAAAAAAAAAAAATCCAAAATCAGACAGAGTGTTGAGACCAGAGAGGCTAAGACCGCATTGACTCAGTGCGGTATTCAGCCTCTCTGGTGTCAAGTCTGATTTTGGAAAAAAAAAAAAAAATCCAAAATCAGACAGTGTTGACACCAGAGAGGCTAAGAGCGCATTGACTCAGTGCGGTATTCAGCCTCTCTGGTGTCAAGTCTGATTTTGGGAAAAAAAAAAAAAAAAATCCAAAATCAGACAGAGTGTTGAGACCAGAGAGGCTAAGACCGCATTGACTCAGTGCGGTATTCAGCCTCTCTGGTGTCAAGTCTGATTTTTGAAAAAAAAAAAAAAAAATCCAAAATCAGACAGAGTGTTGACACCAGAGAGGCTAAGACCGCATTGACTCAGTGCGGTATTCAGCCTCTCTGGTGTCAAGTCTGATTTTGGAAAAAAAAAAAAAAATCCAAAATCAGACAGAGTGTTGAGACCAGAGAGGCTAAGAGCGCATTGACTCAGTGCGGTATGCAGCCTCTCTGGTGTCAAGTCTGATTTTGAAAAAAAAAAAAAAAAAAATCCAAAATCAGACAGAGTGTTGAGACCAGAGAGGCTAAGACCACATTGACTCAGTGCGGTATTCAGCCTCTCTGGTGTCAAGTCTGATTTTGGAAAAAAAAAAAAAAAATCCAAAATCAGACAGAGTGTTGAGACCAGAGAGGCTAAGACCGCATTGACTCAGTGCGGTATTCAGCCTCTCTGGTGTCAAGTCTGATTTTGGAAAAAAAAAAAAAAAAAAATCCAAAATCAGACAGAGTGTTGAGACCAGAGAGGCTAAGACCGCATTGACTCAGTGCGGT
Source organism: Poromitra crassiceps (assembly GCF_964638095.1). NCBI lineage: Eukaryota > Metazoa > Chordata > Actinopteri > Beryciformes > Melamphaidae > Poromitra > Poromitra crassiceps. The sequence continues at coordinate 4,881 of NW_028150517.1, read as the reverse complement.
ATTCAGCCTCTCTGGTGTCAAGTCTGATTTTGGAAAAAAAAAAAAATCCAAAATCAGACAGTGTTGACACCAGAGAGGCTAAGAGCGCATTGACTCAGTGCGGTATTCAGCCTCTCTGGTGTCAAGTCTGATTTTGGAACAAAAAAAAAAAAAAATCCAAAATCAGACAGAGTGTTGAGACCAGAGAGGCTAAGACCGCATTGACTCAGTGCGGTATTCAGCCTCTCTGGTGTCAAGTCTGATTTTGGAAAAAAAAAAAAAAAATCCAAAATCAGACAGAGTGTTGAGACCAGAGAGGCTAAGACCGCATTGACTCAGTGCGGTATTCAGCCTCTCTGGTGTCAAGTCTGATTTTGGAAAAAAAAAAAAAAAATCCAAAATCAGACAGAGTGTTGAGACCAGAGAGGCTAAGACCGCATTGACTCAGTGCGGTATTCAGCCTCTCTGGTGTCAAGTCTGATTTTGGAAAAAAAAAAAAAAAAAATCCAAAATCAGACAGTGTTGACACCAGAGAGGCTAAGAGCGCATTGACTCAGTGCGGTATTCAGCCTCTCTGGTGTCAAGTCTGATTTTGGAAAAAAAAAAAAAAAAAATCCAAAATCAGACAGAGTGTTGAGACCAGAGAGGCTAAGACCGCATTGACTCAGTGCGGTATTCAGCCTCTCTGGTGTCAAGTCTGATTTTTGAAAAAAAAAAAAAAAAATCCAAAATCAGACAGAGTGTTGACACCAGAGAGGCTAAGACCGCATTGACTCAGTGCGGTATTCAGCCTCTCTGGTGTCAAGTCTGATTTTGGAAAAAAAAAAAAAAATCCAAAATCAGACAGAGTGTTGAGACCAGAGAGGCTAAGAGCGCATTGACTCAGTGCGGTATGCAGCCTCTCTGGTGTCAAGTCTGATTTTGGAAAAAAAAAAAAAAAAAATCCAAAATCAGACAGAGTGTTGAGACCAGAGAGGCTAAGACCGCATTGACTCAGTGCGGTATTCAGCCTCTCTGGTGTCAAGTCTGATTTTGGAAAAAAAAAAAAAAAAATCCAAAATCAGACAGAGTGTTGAGACCAGAGAGGCTAAGACCGCATTGACTCAGTGCGGTATTCAGCCTCTCTGGTGTCAAGTCTGATTTTGGAAAAAAAAAAAAAATCCAAAATCAGACAGTGTTGACACCAGAGAGGCTAAGAGCGCATTGACTCAGTGCGGTATTCAGCCTCTCTGGTGTCAAGTCTGATTTTGGAACAAAAAAAAAAAAAAATCCAAAATCAGACAGAGTGTTGAGACCAGAGAGGCTAAGACCGCATTGACTCAGTGCGGTATTCAGCCTCTCTGGTGTCAAGTCTGATTTTGGAAAAAAAAAAAAAAAATCCAAAATCAGACAGTGTTGAGACCAGAGAGGCTAAGACCGCATTGACTCAGTGCGGTATTCAGCCTCTCTGGTGTCAAGTCTGATTTTGGAAAAAAAAAAAAAAAAAAAAATCCAAAATCAGACAGAGTGTTGAGACCAGAGAGGCTAAGACCCCATTGACTCAGTGCGGTATTCAGCCTCTCTGGTGTCAAGTCTGATTTTGGAAAAAAAAAAAAAAAAAATCCAAAATCAGACAGAGTGTTGAGACCAGAGAGGCTAAGACCGCATTGACTCAGTGCGGTATTCAGCCTCTCTGGTGTCAAGTCTGATTTTGGAAAAAAAAAAAAAAAAATCCAAAATCAGACAGAGTGTTGACACCAGAGAGGCTAAGACCGCATTGACTCAGTGCGGTATTCAGCCTCTCTGGTGTCAAGTCTGATTTTGGAAAAAAAAAAATCCAAAATCGACAGAGTGTTGACACCAGAGAGGCTAAGACCGCATTGACTCAGTGCGGTATTCAGCCTCTCTGGTGTCAAGTCTGATTTTGGAAAAAAAAAAAAAAAATCCAAAATCAGACAGAGTGTTGAGACCAGAGAGGCTAAGACCGCATTGACTCAGTGCGGTATTCAGCCTCTCTGGTGTCAAGTCTGATTTTGGAAAAAAAAAAAAAAATCCAAAATCAGACAGTGTTGACACCAGAGAGGCTAAGAGCGCATTGACTCAGTGCGGTATTCAGCCTCTCTGGTGTCAAGTCTGATTTTGGGAAAAAAAAAAAAAAAAATCCAAAATCAGACAGAGTGTTGAGACCAGAGAGGCTAAGACCGCATTGACTCAGTGCGGTATTCAGCCTCTCTGGTGTCAAGTCTGATTTTTGAAAAAAAAAAAAAAAAATCCAAAATCAGACAGAGTGTTGACACCAGAGAGGCTAAGACCGCATTGACTCAGTGCGGTATTCAGCCTCTCTGGTGTCAAGTCTGATTTTGGAAAAAAAAAAAAAAATCCAAAATCAGACAGAGTGTTGAGACCAGAGAGGCTAAGAGCGCATTGACTCAGTGCGGTATGCAGCCTCTCTGGTGTCAAGTCTGATTTTGAAAAAAAAAAAAAAAAAAATCCAAAATCAGACAGAGTGTTGAGACCAGAGAGGCTAAGACCACATTGACTCAGTGCGGTATTCAGCCTCTCTGGTGTCAAGTCTGATTTTGGAAAAAAAAAAAAAAAATCCAAAATCAGACAGAGTGTTGAGACCAGAGAGGCTAAGACCGCATTGACTCAGTGCGGTATTCAGCCTCTCTGGTGTCAAGTCTGATTTTGGAAAAAAAAAAAAAAAAAAATCCAAAATCAGACAGAGTGTTGAGACCAGAGAGGCTAAGACCGCATTGACTCAGTGCGGTATTCAGCCTCTCTGGTGTCAAGTCTGATTTTGGAAAAAAAAAAAAATCCAAAATCAGACAGTGTTGACACCAGAGAGGCTAAGAGCGCATTGACTCAGTGCGGTATTCAGCCTCTCTGGTGTCAAGTCTGATTTTGGAACAAAAAAAAAAAAAAATCCAAAATCAGACAGAGTGTTGAGACCAGAGAGGCTAAGACCGCATTGACTCAGTGCGGTATTCAGCCTCTCTGGTGTCAAGTCTGATTTTGGAAAAAAAAAAAAAAATCCAAAATCAGACAGTGTTGAGACCAGAGAGGCTAAGACCGCATTGACTCAGTGCGGTATTCAGCCTCTCTGGTGTCAAGTCTGATTTTGGAAAAAAAAAAAAAAAAAAAAAAATCCAAAATCAGACAGAGTGTTGAGACCAGAGAGGCTAAGACCGCATTGACTCAGTGCGGTATTCAGCCTCTCTGGTGTCAAGTCTGATTTTGGAAAAAAAAAAAAAAAATCCAAAATCAGACCGAGTGTTGACACCAGAGAGGCTAAGACCGCATTGACTCAGTGCGGTATTCAGCCTCTCTGGTGTCAAGTCTGATTTTGGAAAAAAAAAAATCCAAAATCAGACAGAGTGTTGACACCAGAGAGGCTAAGACCGCATTGACTCAGTGCGGTATTCAGCCTCTCTGGTGTCAAGTCTGATTTTGGAAAAAAAAAAAAAAAATCCAAAATCAGACAGAGTGTTGAGACCAGAGAGGCTAAGACCGCATTGACTCAGTGCGGTATTCAGCCTCTCTGGTGTCAAGTCTGATTTTGGAAAAAAAAAAAAAAAAAATCCAAAATCAGACAGTGTTGACACCAGAGAGGCTAAGAGCGCATTGACTCAGTGCGGTATTCAGCCTCTCTGGTGTCAAGTCTGATTTTGGAAAAAAAAAAAAAAAAAATCCAAAATCAGACAGAGTGTTGAGACCAGAGAGGCTAAGACCGCATTGACTCAGTGCGGTATTCAGCCTCTCTGGTGTCAAGTCTGATTTTTGAAAAAAAAAAAAAAAATCCAAAATCAGACAGAGTGTTGACACCAGAGAGGCTAAGACCGCATTGACTCAGTGCGGTATTCAGCCTCTCTGGTGTCAAGTCTGATTTTGGAAAAAAAAAAAAAATCCAAAATCAGACAGAGTGTTGAGACCAGAGAGGCTAAGAGCGCATTGACTCAGTGCGGTATGCAGCCTCTCTGGTGTCAAGTCTGATTTTGGAAAAAAAAAAAAAAAAAATCCAAAATCAGACAGAGTGTTGAGACCAGAGAGGCTAAGACCGCATTGACTCAGTGCGGTATTCAGCCTCTCTGGTGTCAAGTCTGATTTTGGAAAAAAAAAAAAAAAATCCAAAATCAGACAGAGTGTTGAGACCAGAGAGGCTAAGACCGCATTGACTCAGTGCGGTATTCAGCCTCTCTGGTGTCAAGTCTGATTTTGGAAAAAAAAAAAAAAAAATCCAAAATCAGACAGAGTGTTGAGACCAGAGAGGCTAAGACCGCATTGACTCAGTGCGGTATTCAGCCTCTCTGGTGTAAAGTCTGATTTTTGAAAAAAAAAAAAAAAAAATCCAAAATCAGACAGAGTGTTGACACCAGAGAGGCTAAGACCGCATTGACTCAGTGCGGTATTCAGCCTCTCTGGTGTCAAGTCTGATTTTGGAAAAAAAAAAAAAATCCAAAATCAGACAGAGTGTTGAGACCAGAGAGGCTAAGAGCGCATTGACTCAGTGCGGTATGCAGCCTCTCTGGTGTCAAGTCTGATTTTGAAAAAAAAAAAAAAAAAATCCAAAATCAGACAGAGTGTTGAGACCAGAGAGGCTAAGACCACATTGACTCAGTGCGGTATTCAGCCTCTCTGGTGTCAAGTCTGATTTTGGAAAAAAAAAAAAAAAAATCCAAAATCAGACAGAGTGTTGAGACCAGAGAGGCTAAGACCGCATTGACTCAGTGCGGTATTCAGCCTCTCTGGTGTCAAGTCTGATTTTGGAAAAAAAAAAAAAAAAAAATCCAAAATCAGACAGAGTGTTGAGACCAGAGAGGCTAAGACCGCATTGACTCAGTGCGGTATTCAGCCTCTCTGGTGTCAAGTCTGATTTTGGAAAAAAAAAAAAATCCAAAATCAGACAGTGTTGACACCAGAGAG
>NW_028150518.1:0-20173 GCF_964638095.1 Poromitra crassiceps | reverse complement strand
AATCAGACTTGACACCAGAGAGGCTGAATACCGCACTGAGTCAATGCGGTCTTAGCCTCTCTGGTGTCAACACTCTGTCTGATTTTGGATTTTTTTTTTTTTTTTTTTCAAAATCAGACTTGACACCAGAGAGGCTGAATACCGCACTGAGTCAATGCGGTCTTAGCCTCTCTGGTCTCAACACTCTGTCTGATTTTGGATTTTTTTTTTTTTTTTTTCCAAAATCAGACTTGACACCAGAGGCTGAATACCGCACTGAGTCAATGCGGTCTTAGCCTCTCTGGTGTCAACACTCTGTCTGATTTTGGATTTTTTTTTTTTTTTTTCCAAAATCAGACTTGACACCAGAGAGGCTGAATACCGCACTGAGTCAATGCGGTCTTAGCCTCTCTGGTCTCAACACTCTGTCTGATTTTGGATTTTTTTTTTTTTTTTCCAAAATCAGACTTGACACCAGAGAGGCTGAATACCGCACTGAGTCAATGCGGTCTTAGCCTTTCTGGTGTCAACACTCTGTCTGATTTTGGATTTTTTTTTTTTTTTTCAAAAATCAGACTTGACACCAGAGAGGCTGAATACCGCACTGAGTCAATGCGGTCTTAGCCTCTCTGGTGTCAACACTCTGTCTGATTTTGGATTTTTTTTTTTTTTTTTTAAATCAGACTTGACACCAGAGAGGCTGAATACCGCACTGAGTCAATGCGGTCTTAGCCTCTCTGGTGTCAACACTCTGTCTGATTTTGGATTTTTTTTTTTTTTTTCAAAATCAGACTTGACACCAGAGAGGCTGAATACCGCACTGAGTCAATGCGGTCTTAGCCTCTCTGGTGTCAACACTCTGTCTGATTTTGGATTTTTTTTTTTTTTTTTCAAAATCAGACTTGACACCAGAGAGGCTGAATACCGCACTGAGTCAATGCGGTCTTAGCCTCTCTGGTCTCAACACTCTGTCTGATTTTGGATTTTTTTTTTTTTTTTTCCAAAATCAGACTTGACACCAGAGGCTGAATACCGCACTGAGTCAATGCGGTCTTAGCCTCTCTGGTGTCAACACTCTGTCTGATTTTGGATTTTTTTTTTTTTTTTTTCCAAAATCAGACTTGACACCAGAGAGGCTGAATACCGCACTGAGTCAATGCGGTCTTAGCCTCTCTGGTCTCAACACTCTGTCTGATTTTGGATTTTTTTTTTTTTTTTTCCAAAATCAGACTTGACACCAGAGAGGCTGAATACCGCACTGAGTCAATGCGGTCTTAGCCTCTCTGGTGTCAACACTCTGTCTGATTTTGGATTTTTTTTTTTTTTTTTTCCAAAATCAGACTTGACACCAGAGAGGCTGAATACCGCACTGAGTCAATGCGGTCTTAGCCTCTCTGGTCTCAACACTCTGTCTGATTTTGGATTTTTTTTTTTTTTTTTCAAAATCAGACTTGACACCAGAGAGGCTGAATACCGCACTGAGTCAATGCGGTCTTAGCCTCTCTGGTGTCAACACTCTGTCTGATTTTGGATTTTTTTTTTTTTTTTTCAAAATCAGACTTGACACCAGAGAGGCTGAATACCGCACTGAGTCAATGCGGTCTTAGCCTCTCTGGTGTCAACACTCTGTCTGATTTTGGATTTTTTTTTTTTTTTTTTCAAATCAGACTTGACACCAGAGAGGCTGAATACCGCACTGAGTCAATGCGGTCTTAGCCTCTCTGGTGTCAACACTCTGTCTGATTTTGGATTTTTTTTTTTTTTTTTCAAAAATCAGACTTGACACCAGAGAGGCTGAATACCGCACTGAGTCAATGCGGTCTTAGCCTCTCTGGTCTCAACACTCTGTCTGATTTTGGATTTTTTTTTTTTTTTTTTCCAAAATCAGACTTGACACCAGAGAGGCTGAATACCGCACTGAGTCAATGCGGTCTTAGCCTCTCTGGTGTCAACACTCTGTCTGATTTTGGATTTTTTTTTTTTTTTTTCCAAAATCAGACTTGACACCAGAGAGGCTGAATACCGCACTGAGTCAATGCGGTCTTAGCCTCTCTGGTCTCAACACTCTGTCTGATTTTGGATTTTTTTTTTTTTTTTTCCAAAATCAGACTTGACACCAGAGAGGCTGAATACCGCACTGAGTCAATGCGGTCTTAGCCTCTCTGGTCTCAACACTCTGTCTGATTTTGGATTTTTTTTTTTTTTTTTTCCAAAATCAGACTTGACACCAGAGAGGCTGAATACCGCACTGAGTCAATGCGGTCTTAGCCTCTCTGGTGTCAACACTCTGTCTGATTTTGGATTTTTTTTTTTTTTTTTCCAAAATCAGACTTGACACCAGAGAGGCTGAATACCGCACTGAGTCAATGCGGTCTTAGCCTCTCTGGTGTCAACACTCTGTCTGATTTTGGATTTTTTTTTTTTTTTTTCAAAAATCAGACTTGACACCAGAGAGGCTGAATACCGCACTGAGTCAATGCGGTCTTAGCCTCTCTGGTGTCAACACTCTGTCTGATTTTGGATTTTTTTTTTTTTTTTTCAAAATCAGACTTGACACCAGAGAGGCTGAATACCGCACTGAGTCAATGCGGTCTTAGCCTCTCTGGTGTCAACACTCTGTCTGATTTTGGATTTTTTTTTTTTTTTTTCCAAAATCAGACTTGACACCAGAGAGGCTGAATACCGCACTGAGTCAATGCGGTCTTAGCCTCTCTGGTGTCAACACTCTGTCTGATTTTGGATTTTTTTTTTTTTTTTTCAAAATCAGACTTGACACCAGAGAGGCTGAATACCGCACTGAGTCAATGCGGTCTTAGCCTCTCTGGTCTCAACACTCTGTCTGATTTTGGATTTTTTTTTTTTTTTTTTCCAAAATCAGACTTGACACCAGAGGCTGAATACCGCACTGAGTCAATGCGGTCTTAGCCTCTCTGGTGTCAACACTCTGTCTGATTTTGGATTTTTTTTTTTTTTTTCCAAAATCAGACTTGACACCAGAGAGGCTGAATACCGCACTGAGTCAATGCGGTCTTAGCCTCTCTGGTCTCAACACTCTGTCTGATTTTGGATTTTTTTTTTTTTTTTTTCCAAAATCAGACTTGACACCAGAGAGGCTGAATACCGCACTGAGTCAATGCGGTCTTAGCCTCTCTGGTGTCAACACTCTGTCTGATTTTGGATTTTTTTTTTTTTTTTTCCAAAATCAGACTTGACACCAGAGAGGCTGAATACCGCACTGAGTCAATGCGGTCTTAGCCTCTCTGGTCTCAACACTCTGTCTGATTTTGGATTTTTTTTTTTTTTTTTTCCAAAATCAGACTTGACACCAGAGAGGCTGAATACCGCACTGAGTCAATGCGGTCTTAGCCTCTCTGGTGTCAACACTCTGTCTGATTTTGGATTTTTTTTTTTTTTTTTTCTAAATCAGACTTGACACCAGAGAGGCTGAATACCGCACTGAGTCAATGCGGTCTTAGCCTCTCTGGTCTCAACACTCTGTCTGATTTTGGATTTTTTTTTTTTTTTTTCCAAAATCAGACTTGACACCAGAGAGGCTGAATACCGCACTGAGTCAATGCGGTCTTAGCCTCTCTGGTGTCAACACTCTGTCTGATTTTGGATTTTTTTTTTTTTTTTTCCAAAATCAGACTTGACACCAGAGAGGCTGAATACCGCACTGAGTCAATGCGGTCTTAGCCTCTCTGGTGTCAACACTCTGTCTGATTTTGGATTTTTTTTTTTTTTTTTCCAAAATCAGACTTGACACCAGAGAGGCTGAATACCGCACTGAGTCAATGCGGTCTTAGCCTCTCTGGTGTCAACACTCTGTCTGATTTTGGATTTTTTTTTTTTTTTTTCCAAAATCAGACTTGACACCAGAGAGGCTGAATACCGCACTGAGTCAATGCGGTCTTAGCCTCTCTGGTGTCAACACTCTGTCTGATTTTGGATTTTTTTTTTTTTTTTTCAAAATCAGACTTGACACCAGAGAGGCTGAATACCGCACTGAGTCAATGCGGTCTTAGCCTCTCTGGTGTCAACACTCTGTCTGATTTTGGATTTTTTTTTTTTTTTCCAAAATCAGACTTGACACCAGAGAGGCTGAATACCGCACTGAGTCAATGCGGTCTTAGCCTCTCTGGTGTCAACACTCTGTCTGATTTTGGATTTTTTTTTTTTTTTTTTCCAAAATCAGACTTGACACCAGAGAGGCTGAATACCGCACTGAGTCAATGCGGTCTTAGCCTCTCTGGTCTCAACACTCTGTCTGATTTTGGATTTTTTTTTTTTTTTTTTCCAAAATCAGACTTGACACCAAGAGGCTGAATACCGCACTGAGTCAATGCGGTCTTAGCCTCTCTGGTGTCAACACTCTGTCTGATTTTGGATTTTTTTTTTTTTTTTCCAAAATCAGACTTGACACCAGAGAGGCTGAATACCGCACTGAGTCAATGCGGTCTTAGCCTCTCTGGTCTCAACACTCTGTCTGATTTTGGATTTTTTTTTTTTTTTTTTCCAAAATCAGACTTGACACCAGAGAGGCTGAATACCGCACTGAGTCAATGCGGTCTTAGCCTCTCTGGTGTCAACACTCTGTCTGATTTTGGATTTTTTTTTTTTTTTTTTTCCAAAATCAGACTTGACACCAGAGAGGCTGAATACCGCACTGAGTCAATGCGGTCTTAGCCTCTCTGGTCTCAACACTCTGTCTGATTTTGGATTTTTTTTTTTTTTTTTCCAAAATCAGACTTGACACCAGAGAGGCTGAATACCGCACTGAGTCAATGCGGTCTTAGCCTCTCTGGTGTCAACACTCTGTCTGATTTTGGATTTTTTTTTTTTTTTTTTTCAAATCAGACTTGACACCAGAGAGGCTGAATACCGCACTGAGTCAATGCGGTCTTAGCCTCTCTGGTGTCAACACTCTGTCTGATTTTGGATTTTTTTTTTTTTTTTTTTCCAAAATCAGACTTGACACCAGAGAGGCTGAATACCGCACTGAGTCAATGCGGTCTTAGCCTCTCTGGTCTCAACACTCTGTCTGATTTTGGATTTTTTTTTTTTTTTTTTTCCAAAATCAGACTTGACACCAGAGAGGCTGAATACCGCACTGAGTCAATGCGGTCTTAGCCTCTCTGGTGTCAACACTCTGTCTGATTTTGGATTTTTTTTTTTTTTTTTCCAAAATCAGACTTGACACCAGAGAGGCTGAATACCGCACTGAGTCAATGCGGTCTTAGCCTCTCTGGTCTCAACACTCTGTCTGATTTTGGATTTTTTTTTTTTTTTTTCCAAAATCAGACTTGACACCAGAGAGGCTGAATACCGCACTGAGTCAATGCGGTCTTAGCCTCTCTGGTGTCAACACTCTGTCTGATTTTGGATTTTTTTTTTTTTTTTTTTTCAAATCAGACTTGACACCAGAGAGGCTGAATACCGCACTGAGTCAATGCGGTCTTAGCCTCTCTGGTGTCAACACTCTGTCTGATTTTGGATTTTTTTTTTTTTTTTTCCAAAATCAGACTTGACACCAGAGAGGCTGAATACCGCACTGAGTCAATGCGGTCTTAGCCTCTCTGGTCTCAACACTCTGTCTGATTTTGGATTTTTTTTTTTTTTTTTTCCAAAATCAGACTTGACACCAGAGAGGCTGAATACCGCACTGAGTCAATGCGGTCTTAGCCTCTCTGGTGTCAACACTCTGTCTGATTTTGGATTTTTTTTTTTTTTTTTTTCCAAAATCAGACTTGACACCAGAGAGGCTGAATACCGCACTGAGTCAATGCGGTCTTAGCCTCTCTGGTCTCAACACTCTGTCTGATTTTGGATTTTTTTTTTTTTTTTTTTCCAAAATCAGACTTGACACCAGAGAGGCTGAATACCGCACTGAGTCAATGCGGTCTTAGCCTCTCTGGTGTCAACACTCTGTCTGATTTTGGATTTTTTTTTTTTTTTTTTCCAAAATCAGACTTGACACCAGAGAGGGTGAATACCGCACTGAGTCAATGCGGTCTTAGCCTCTCTGGTGTCAACACTCTGTCTGATTTTGGATTTTTTTTTTTTTTTTTTTTTAATCAGACTTGACACCAGAGAGGCTGAATACCGCACTGAGTCAATGCGGTCTTAGCGTCTCTGGTGTCAACACTCTGTCTGATTTTGGATTTTTTTTTTTTTTTTTCCAAAATCAGACTTGACACCAGAGAGGCTGAATACCGCACTGAGTCAATGCGGTCTTAGCCTCTCTGGTCTCAACACTCTGTCTGATTTTGGATTTTTTTTTTTTTTTTCCAAAATCAGACTTGACTCTTAGAGGCTGAATACCGCACTGAGTCAATGCGGTCTTAGCCTCTCTGGTGTCAACACTCTGTCTGATTTTGGATTTTTTTTTTTTTTTTTCCAAAATCAGACTTGACACCAGAGAGGCTGAATACCGCACTGAGTCAATGCGGTCTTAGCCTCTCTGGTCTCAACACTCTGTCTGATTTTGGATTTTTTTTTTTTTTTTTTCCAAAATCAGACTTGACACCAGAGAGGCTGAATACCGCACTGAGTCAATGCGGTCTTAGCCTCTCTGGTGTCAACACTCTGTCTGATTTTGGATTTTTTTTTTTTTTTTTTCCAAAATCAGACTTGACACCAGAGAGGCTGAATACCGCACTGAGTCAATGCGGTCTTAGCCTCTCTGGTCTCAACACTCTGTCTGATTTTGGATTTTTTTTTTTTTTTTTCCAAAATCAGACTTGACACCAGAGGCTGAATACCGCACTGAGTCAATGCGGTCTTAGCCTCTCTGGTGTCAACACTCTGTCTGATTTTGGATTTTTTTTTTTTTTTTTTCCAAAATCAGACTTGACACCAGAGAGGCTGAATACCGCACTGAGTCAATGCGGTCTTAGCCTCTCTGGTCTCAACACTCTGTCTGATTTTGGATTTTTTTTTTTTTTTTCCAAAATCAGACTTGACACCAGAGAGGCTGAATACCGCACTGAGTCAATGCGGTCTTAGCCTCTCTGGTGTCAACACTCTGTCTGATTTTGGATTTTTTTTTTTTTTTTTTCCAAAATCAGACTTGACACCAGAGAGGCTGAATACCGCACTGAGTCAATGCGGTCTTAGCCTCTCTGGTCTCAACACTCTGTCTGATTTTGGATTTTTTTTTTTTTTTTTCCAAAATCAGACTTGACACCAGAGAGGCTGAATACCGCACTGAGTCAATGCGGTCTTAGCCTCTCTGGTCTCAACACTCTGTCTGATTTTGGATTTTTTTTTTTTTTTTTTTCCAAAATCAGACTTGACACCAGAGAGGCTGAATACCGCACTGAGTCAATGCGGTCTTAGCCTCTCTGGTGTCAACACTCTGTCTGATTTTGGATTTTTTTTTTTTTTTTTTCCAAAATCAGACTTGACACCAGAGAGGCTGAATACCGCACTGAGTCAATGCGGTCTTAGCCTCTCTGGTCTCAACACTCTGTCTGATTTTGGATTTTTTTTTTTTTTTTTTCCAAAATCAGACTTGACACCAGAGAGGCTGAATACCGCACTGAGTCAATGCGGTCTTAGCCTCTCTGGTGTCAACACTCTGTCTGATTTTGGATTTTTTTTTTTTTTTTTCCAAAATCAGACTTGACACCAGAGAGGCTGAATACCGCACTGAGTCAATGCGGTCTTAGCCTCTCTGGTCTCAACACTCTGTCTGATTTTGGATTTTTTTTTTTTTTTTTCCAAAATCAGACTTGACACCAGAGAGGCTGAATACCGCACTGAGTCAATGCGGTCTTAGCCTCTCTGGTGTCAACACTCTGTCTGATTTTGGATTTTTTTTTTTTTTTTCCAAATCAGACTTGACACCAGAGAGGCTGAATACCGCACTGAGTCAATGCGGTCTTAGCCTCTCTGGTCTCAACACTCTGTCTGATTTTGGATTTTTTTTTTTTTTTTTCCAAAATCATACTTGACACCAGAGAGGCTGAATACCGCACTGAGTCAATGCGGTCTTAGCCTCTCTGGTGTCAACACTCTGTCTGATTTTGGATTTTTTTTTTTTTTTTTCAAAATCAGACTTGACACCAGAGAGGCTGAATACCGCACTGAGTCAATGCGGTCTTAGCCTCTCTGGTGTCAACACTCTGTCTGATTTTGGATTTTTTTTTTTTTTTTTTCAAAATCAGACTTGACACCAGAGAGGCTGAATACCGCACTGAGTCAATGCGGTCTTAGCCTCTCTGGTCTCAACACTCTGTCTGATTTTGGATTTTTTTTTTTTTTTTTTCCAAAATCAGACTTGACACCAGAGGCTGAATACCGCACTGAGTCAATGCGGTCTTAGCCTCTCTGGTGTCAACACTCTGTCTGATTTTGGATTTTTTTTTTTTTTTTTCCAAAATCAGACTTGACACCAGAGAGGCTGAATACCGCACTGAGTCAATGCGGTCTTAGCCTCTCTGGTCTCAACACTCTGTCTGATTTTGGATTTTTTTTTTTTTTTTCCAAAATCAGACTTGACCTTAGAGGCTGAATACCGCACTGAGTCAATGCGGTCTTAGCCTCTCTGGTGTCAACACTCTGTCTGATTTTGGATTTTTTTTTTTTTTTTTCCAAAATCAGACTTGACACCAGAGAGGCTGAATACCGCACTGAGTCAATGCGGTCTTAGCCTCTCTGGTCTCAACACTCTGTCTGATTTTGGATTTTTTTTTTTTTTTTCCAAATCAGACTTGACACCAGAGAGGCTGAATACCGCACTGAGTCAATGCGGTCTTAGCCTCTCTGGTGTCAACACTCTGTCTGATTTTGGATTTTTTTTTTTTTTTTTTCCAAAATCAGACTTGACACCAGAGAGGGCTGAATACCGCACTGAGTCAATGCGGTCTTAGCCTCTCTGGTGTCAACACTCTGTCTGATTTTGGATTTTTTTTTTTTTTTTTTCTAAATCAGACTTGACACCAGAGAGGCTGAATACCGCACTGAGTCAATGCGGTCTTAGCGCTCTCTGGTGTCAACACTCTGTCTGATTTTGGATTTTTTTTTTTTTTTTTCAAAATCAGACTTGACACCAGAGAGGCTGAATACCGCACTGAGTCAATGCGGTCTTAGCCTCTCTGGTCTCAACACTCTGTCTGATTTTGGATTTTTTTTTTTTTTTTTCCAAAATCAGACTTGACTTTCAGAGGCTGAATACCGCACTGAGTCAATGCGGTCTTAGCCTCTCTGGTGTCAACACTCTGTCTGATTTTGGATTTTTTTTTTTTTTTTTCCAAAATCAGACTTGACACCAGAGAGGCTGAATACCGCACTGAGTCAATGCGGTCTTAGCCTCTCTGGTCTCAACACTCTGTCTGATTTTGGATTTTTTTTTTTTTTTTTCCAAAATCAGACTTGACACCAGAGAGGCTGAATACCGCACTGAGTCAATGCGGTCTTAGCCTCTCTGGTGTCAACACTCTGTCTGATTTTGGATTTTTTTTTTTTTTTTTTCCAAAATCAGACTTGACACCAGAGAGGCTGAATACCGCACTGAGTCAATGCGGTCTTAGCCTCTCTGGTCTCAACACTCTGTCTGATTTTGGATTTTTTTTTTTTTTTTTCCAAAATCAGACTTGACACCAGAGGCTGAATACCGCACTGAGTCAATGCGGTCTTAGCCTCTCTGGTGTCAACACTCTGTCTGATTTTGGATTTTTTTTTTTTTTTTTTCCAAAATCAGACTTGACACCAGAGAGGCTGAATACCGCACTGAGTCAATGCGGTCTTAGCCTCTCTGGTCTCAACACTCTGTCTGATTTTGGATTTTTTTTTTTTTTTTTTTTCCAAAATCAGACTTGACACCAGAGAGGCTGAATACCGCACTGAGTCAATGCGGTCTTAGCCTCTCTGGTGTCAACACTCTGTCTGATTTTGGATTTTTTTTTTTTTTTTTCCAAAATCAGACTTGACACCAGAGAGGCTGAATACTGCACTGAGTCAATGCGGTCTTAGCCTCTCTGGTCTCAACACTCTGTCTGATTTTGGATTTTTTTTTTTTTTTTTCAAAAATCAGACTTGACACCAGAGAGGCTGACTACCGCACTGAGTCAATGCGGTCTTAGCCTCTCTGGTCTCAACACTCTGTCTGATTTTGGATTTTTTTTTTTTTTTTTCCAAAATCAGACTTGACACCAGAGAGGCTGAATACCGCACTGAGTCAATGCGGTCTTAGCCTCTCTGGTGTCAACACTCTGTCTGATTTTGGATTTTTTTTTTTTTTTTTCCAAAATCAGACTTGACACCAGAGAGGCTGAATACCGCACTGAGTCAATGCGGTCTTAGCCTTTCTGGTGTCAACACTCTGTCTGATTTTGGATTTTTTTTTTTTCTTTCAAAAATCAGACTTGACACCAGAGAGGCTGAATACCGCACTGAGTCAATGCGGTCTTAGCCTCTCTGGTGTCAACACTCTGTCTGATTTTGGATTTTTTTTTTTTTTTTCAAAAATCAGACTTGACACCAGAGAGGCTGAATACCGCACTGAGTCAATGCGGTCTTAGCCTCTCTGGTGTCAACACTCTGTCTGATTTTGGATTTTTTTTTTTTTTTTTTCAAAATCAGACTTGACACCAGAGAGGCTGAATACCGCACTGAGTCAATGCGGTCTTAGCCTCTCTGGTCTCAACACTCTGTCTGATTTTGGATTTTTTTTTTTTTTTTTCCAAAATCAGACTTGACACCAGAGGCTGAATACCGCACTGAGTCAATGCGGTCTTAGCCTCTCTGGTGTCAACACTCTGTCTGATTTTGGATTTTTTTTTTTTTTTTTCCAAAATCAGACTTGACACCAGAGAGGCTGAATACCGCACTGAGTCAATGCGGTCTTAGCCTCTCTGGTCTCAACACTCTGTCTGATTTTGGATTTTTTTTTTTTTTTTTTCCAAAATCAGACTTGACACCAGAGAGGCTGAATACCGCACTGAGTCAATGCGGTCTTAGCCTCTCTGGTGTCAACACTCTGTCTGATTTTGGATTTTTTTTTTTTTTTTTTCCAAAATCAGACTTGACACCAGAGAGGCTGAATACCGCACTGAGTCAATGCGGTCTTAGCCTCTCTGGTCTCAACACTCTGTCTGATTTTGGATTTTTTTTTTTTTTTTTTCCAAAATCAGACTTGACACCAGAGAGGGTGAATACCGCACTGAGTCAATGCGGTCTTAGCCTCTCTGGTGTCAACACTCTGTCTGATTTTGGATTTTTTTTTTTTTTTTTTTTTAATCAGACTTGACACCAGAGAGGCTGAATACCGCACTGAGTCAATGCGGTCTTAGCCTCTCTGGTGTCAACACTCTGTCTGATTTTGGATTTTTTTTTTTTTTTTTCCAAAATCAGACTTGACACCAGAGAGGCTGAATACCGCACTGAGTCAATGCGGTCTTAGCCTCTCTGGTGTCAACACTCTGTCTGATTTTGGATTTTTTTTTTTTTTTTTCCAAAATCAGACTTGACACCAGAGAGGCTGAATACCGCACTGAGTCAATGCGGTCTTAGCCTCTCTGGTCTCAACACTCTGTCTGATTTTGGATTTTTTTTTTTTTTTTTCCAAAATCAGACTTGACACCAGAGAGGCTGAATACCGCACTGAGTCAATGCGGTCTTAGCCTCTCTGGTGTCAACACTCTGTCTGATTTTGGATTTTTTTTTTTTTTTTTCCAAAATCAGACTTGACACCAGAGAGGCTGAATACCGCACTGAGTCAATGCGGTCTTAGCCTCTCTGGTGTCAACACTCTGTCTGATTTTGGATTTTTTTTTTTTTTTTTAAATCAGACTTGACACCAGAGAGGCTGAATACCGCACTGAGTCAATGCGGTCTTAGCCTCTCTGGTGTCAACACTCTGTCTGATTTTGGATTTTTTTTTTTTTTTTCAAAATCAGACTTGACACCAGAGAGGCTGAATACCGCACTGAGTCAATGCGGTCTTAGCCTCTCTGGTGTCAACACTCTGTCTGATTTTGGATTATTTATTTTTTTTTTTCAAAATCAGACTTGACACCAGAGAGGCTGAATACCGCACTGAGTCAATGCGGTCTTAGCCTCTCTGGTCTCAACACTCTGTCTGATTTTGGATTTTTTTTTTTTTTTTCCAAAATCAGACTTGACACCAGAGGCTGAATACCGCACTGAGTCAATGCGGTCTTAGCCTCTCTGGTCTCAACACTCTGTCTGATTTTGGATTTTTTTTTTTTTTTTTCCAAAATCAGACTTGACACCAGAGGCTGAATACCGCACTGAGTCAATGCGGTCTTAGCCTCTCTGGTGTCAACACTCTGTCTGTCAACACTCTGTCTGATTTTGGATTTTTTTTTTTTTTTTCCAAAATCAGACTTGACACCAGAGAGGCTGAATACCGCACTGAGTCAATGCGGTCTTAGCCTCTCTGGTCTCAACACTCTGTCTGATTTTGGATTTATTTTATTTTTTTTCCAAAATCAGACTTGACACCAGAGAGGCTGAATACCGCACTGAGTCAATGCGGTCTTAGCCTCTCTGGTGTCAACACTCTGTCTGATTTTGGATTTTTTTTTTTTTTTTTTCCAAAATCAGACTTGACACCAGAGAGGCTGAATACCGCACTGAGTCAATGCGGTCTTAGCCTCTCTGGTCTCAACACTCTGTCTGATTTTGGATTTTTTTTTTTTTTTTTCCAAAATCAGACTTGACACCAGAGAGGCTGAATACCGCACTGAGTCAATGCGGTCTTAGCCTCTCTGGTGTCAACACTCTGTCTGATTTTGGATTTTTTTTTTTTTTTTTCCAAAATCAGACTTGACACCAGAGAGGCTGAATACCGCACTGAGTCAATGCGGTCTTAGCCTCTCTGGTGTCAACACTCTGTCTGATTTTGGATTTTTTTTTTTTTTTTCAAAAATCAGACTTGACACCAGAGAGGCTGAATACCGCACTGAGTCAATGCGGTCTTAGCCTCTCTGGTGTCAACACTCTGTCTGATTTTGGATTTTTTTTTTTTTTTTTTCAAAATCAGACTTGACACCAGAGAGGCTGAATACCGCACTGAGTCAATGCGGTCTTAGCCTCTCTGGTCTCAACACTCTGTCTGATTTTGGATTTTTTTTTTTTTTTTTCCAAAATCAGACTTGACACCAGAGGCTGAATACCGCACTGAGTCAATGCGGTCATAGCCTCTCTGGTCTCAACACTCTGTCTGATTTTGGATTTTTTTTTTTTTTTTCCAAAATCAGACTTGACACCAGAGGCTGAATACCGCACTGAGTCAATGCGGTCTTAGCCTCTCTGGTGTCAACACTCTGTCTGATTTTGGATTTTTTTTTTTTTTTTTCCAAAATCAGACTTGACACCAGAGAGGCTGAATACCGCACTGAGTCAATGCGGTCTTAGCCTCTCTGGTCTCAACACTCTGTCTGATTTTGGATTTATTTTATTTTTTTTCCAAAATCAGACTTGACACCAGAGAGGCTGAATACCGCACTGAGTCAATGCGGTCTTAGCCTCTCTGGTGTCAACACTCTGTCTGATTTTGGATTTTTTTTTTTTTTTTTTCCAAAATCAGACTTGACACCAGAGAGGCTGAATACCGCACTGAGTCAATGCGGTCTTAGCCTCTCTGGTCTCAACACTCTGTCTGATTTTGGATTTTTTTTTTTTTTTTTTCCAAAATCAGACTTGACACCAGAGAGGCTGAATACCGCACTGAGTCAATGCGGTCTTAGCCTCTCTGGTGTCAACACTCTGTCTGATTTTGGATTTTTTTTTTTTTTTTTTCCAAAATCAGACTTGACACCAGAGAGGCTGAATACCGCACTGAGTCAATGCGGTCTTAGCCTCTCTGGTGTCAACACTCTGTCTGATTTTGGATTTTTTTTTTTTTTTTTTTCCAAAATCAGACTTGACACCAGAGAGGGCTGAATACCAGCACTGAGTCAATGCGGTCCTTAGCCTCTCTGTTGTCAACACTCTGTCTGATTTTGGATTTTTTTTTTTTTTTTTCAAATCAGACTTGACACCAGAGAGGCTGAATACCGCACTGAGTCAATGCGGTCTTAGCCTCTCTGGTGTCAACACTCTGTCTGATTTTGGATTTTTTTTTTTTTTTTTTCCAAAATCAGACTTGACACCAGAGAGGCTGAATACCGCACTGAGTCAATGCGGTCTTAGCCTCTCTGGTGTCAACACTCTGTCTGATTTTGGATTTTTTTTTTTTTTTTTCCAAAATCAGACTTGACACCAGAGAGGCTGAATACCGCACTGAGTCAATGCGGTCTTAGCCTCTCTGGTGTCAACACTCTGTCTGATTTGGATTTTTTTTTTTTTTTTTCCCAAAATCAGACTTGACACCAGAGAGGCTGAATACCGCACTGAGTCAATGCGGTCTTAGCCTCTCTGGTCTCAACACTCTGTCTGATTTTGGATTTTTTTTTTTTTTTTTCCAAAATCAGACTTGACACCAGAGAGGCTGAATACCGCACTGAGTCAATGCGGTCTTAGCCTCTCTGGTGTCAACACTCTGTCTGATTTTGGATTTTTTTTTTTTTTTTTCCCAAAATCAGACATTGACACCAGAGAGGCTGAATACCGCACTGAGTCAATGCGGTCTTAGCCTCTCTGGTGTCAACACTCTGTCTGATTTTGGCATTTTTTTTTTTTTTTTTCCAAAATCAGGAGCTTGACACCAGAGAGGCTGAATACCGCACTGAGTCAATGCGGTTCTTAGCCTCTCTGGTCGTCAACACTCTGTCTGATTTTGAATTTTTTTTTTTTTTTTTCCAAAATCAGACTTGACACCAGAGAGGCTGAATACCGCACTTGAGTCAATGCGGTCTTAGCCTCTCTGGTGTCAACACTCCTGTCTGATTTGGATTTTTTTTTTTTTCCAAAATCAGACTTGACACCAGAGAGGCTGAATACCGCACTGAGTCAATGCGGTCTTAGCCTCTCTGGTGTCAACACTCTGTCTGATTTTGGATTTTTTTTTTTTTTTTTAAATCAGACTTGACACCAGAGAGGCTGAATACCGCACTGAGTCAATGCGGTCTTAGCCTCTCTGGTGTCAACACTCTGTCTGATTTTGGATTTTTTTTTTTTTTTTTCAAAAATCAGACTTGACACCAGAGAGGCTGAATACCGCACTGAGTCAATGCGGTCTTAGCCTCTCTGGTGTCAACACTCTGTCTGATTTTGGATTTTTTTTTTTTTTTTTTCAAAATCAGACTTGACACCAGAGAGGCTGAATACCGCACTGAGTCAATGCGGTCTTAGCCTCTCTGGTCTCAACACTCTGTCT
This sequence comes from Poromitra crassiceps, assembly GCF_964638095.1. NCBI lineage: Eukaryota > Metazoa > Chordata > Actinopteri > Beryciformes > Melamphaidae > Poromitra > Poromitra crassiceps. Next base: position 4,908 of record NW_028150518.1, on the reverse strand, counting down.
GATTTTGGATTTTTTTTTTTTTTTTTCCAAAATCAGACTTGACACCAGAGGCTGAATACCGCACTGAGTCAATGCGGTCTTAGCCTCTCTGGTGTCAACACTCTGTCTGATTTTGGATTTTTTTTTTTTTTTTTCCAAAATCAGACTTGACACCAGAGAGGCTGAATACCGCACTGAGTCAATGCGGTCTTAGCCTCTCTGGTGTCAACACTCTGTCTGATTTTGGATTTTTTTTTTTTTTTTCCCAAAATCAGACTTGACACCAGAGAGGCTGAATACCGCACTGAGTCAATGCGGTCTTAGCCTCTCTGGTCTCAACACTCTGTCTGATTTTGGATTTTTTTTTTTTTTTTTCCAAAATCAGACTTGACACCAGAGAGGCTGAATACCGCACTGAGTCAATGCGGTCTTAGCCTCTCTGGTGTCAACACTCTGTCTGATTTTGGATTTTTTTTTTTTTTTTTTCCAAAATCAGACTTGACACCAGAGAGGCTGAATACCGCACTGAGTCAATGCGGTCTTAGCCTCTCTGGTGTCAACACTCTGTCTGATTTTGGATTTTTTTTTTTTTTTTTTAAATCAGACTTGACACCAGAGAGGCTGAATACCGCACTGAGTCAATGCGGTCTTAGCCTCTCTGGTGTCAACACTCTGTCTGATTTTGGATTTTTTTTTTTTTTTTCAAAAATCAGACTTGACACCAGAGAGGCTGAATACCGCACTGAGTCAATGCGGTCTTAGCCTCTCTGGTGTCAACACTCTGTCTGATTTTGGATTTTTTTTTTTTTTTTTTTCAAAATCAGACTTGACACCAGAGAGGCTGAATACCGCACTGAGTCAATGCGGTCTTAGCCTCTCTGGTCTCAACACTCTGTCTGATTTTGGATTTTTTTTTTTTTTTTCCAAAATCAGACTTGACACCAGAGGCTGAATACCGCACTGAGTCAATGCGGTCTTAGCCTCTCTGGTGTCAACACTCTGTCTGATTTTGGATTTTTTTTTTTTTTTTTCCAAAATCAGACTTGACACCAGAGAGGCTGAATACCGCACTGAGTCAATGCGGTCTTAGCCTCTCTGGTCTCAACACTCTGTCTGATTTTGGATTTTTTTTTTTTTTTTTTCCAAAATCAGACTTGACACCAGAGAGGCTGAATACCGCACTGAGTCAATGCGGTCTTAGCCTCTCTGGTGTCAACACTCTGTCTGATTTTGGATTTTTTTTTTTTTTTTTTCCAAAATCAGACTTGACACCAGAGAGGCTGAATACCGCACTGAGTCAATGCAGTCTTAGCCTCTCTGGTCTCAACACTCTGTCTGATTTTGGATTTTTTTTTTTTTTTTTTCCAAAATCAGACTTGACACCAGAGAGGCTGAATACCGCACTGAGTCAATGCGGTCTTAGCCTCTCTGGTGTCAACACTCTGTCTGATTTTGGATTTTTTTTTTTTTTTTTTCCAAAATCAGACTTGACACCAGAGAGGCTGAATACCGCACTGAGTCAATGCGGTCTTAGCCTCTCTGGTGTCAACACTCTGTCTGATTTTGGATTTTTTTTTTTTTTTTTCCAAAATCAGACTTGACACCAGAGAGGCTGAATACCGCACTGAGTCAATGCGGTCTTAGCCTCTCTGGTGTCAACACTCTGTCTGATTTTGGATTTTTTTTTTTTTTTTCCCAAAATCAGACTTGACACCAGAGAGGCTGAATACCGCACTGAGTCAATGCGGTCTTAGCCTCTCTGGTCTCAACACTCTGTCTGATTTTGGATTTTTTTTTTTTTTTTTCCAAAATCAGACTTGACACCAGAGAGGCTGAATACCGCACTGAGTCAATGCGGTCTTAGCCTCTCTGGTGTCAACACTCTGTCTGATTTTGGATTTTTTTTTTTTTTTTTTCAAAATCAGACTTGACACCAGAGAGGCTGAATACCGCACTGAGTCAATGCGGTCTTAGCCTCTCTGGTGTCAACACTCTGTCTGATTTTGGATTTTTTTTTTTTTTTTTTCAAAATCAGACTTGACACCAGAGAGGCTGAATACCGCACTGAGTCAATGCGGTCTTAGCCTCTCTGGTCTCAACACTCTGTCTGATTTTGGATTTTTTTTTTTTTTTTTTCCAAAATCAGACTTGACACCAGAGGCTGAATACCGCACTGAGTCAATGCGGTCTTAGCCTCTCTGGTCTCAACACTCTGTCTGATTTTGGATTTTTTTTTTTTTTTAAATCAGACTTGACACCAGAGAGGCTGAATACCGCACTGAGTCAATGCGGTCTTAGCCTCTCTGGTGTCAACACTCTGTCTGATTTTGGATTTTTTTTTTTTTTTTCAAAAATCAGACTTGACACCAGAGAGGCTGAATACCGCACTGAGTCAATGCGGTCTTAGCCTCTCTGGTGTCAACACTCTGTCTGATTTTGGATTTTTTTTTTTTTTTTTTCAAAATCAGACTTGACACCAGAGAGGCTGAATACCGCACTGAGTCAATACTGCATTGACTCAGTGCGGTATTCAGCCTCTCTGGTGTCAAGTCTGATTTTGAAAAAAAAAAAAAAAAATCCAAAATCAGACAGAGTGTTGACACCAGAGAGGCTAAGACCGCATTGACTCAGTGCGGTATTCAGCCTCTCTGGTGTCAAGTCTGATTTTGGAAAAAAAAAAAAAAAAATCCAAAATCAGACAGAGTGTTGACACCAGAGAGGCTAAGACCGCATTGACTCAGTGCGGTATTCAGCCTCTCTGGTGTCAAGTCTGATTAAAAAAAAAAAAAAAAAAAAAAAATCCAAAATCAGACAGAGTGTTGACACCAGAGAGGCTAAGACCGCATTGACTCAGTGCTGTATTCAGCCTCTCTGGTGTCAACACTCTGGCTGATTTTGGATTTATTTTTTTTTGTTTTTCAAAATCAGACTTGACACCAGAGAGGCTGAATACCGCACTGAGTCAATGCGGTCTTAGCCTCTCTGGTCTCAACACTCTGTCTGATTTTGGATTTTTTTTTTCTTTTTTCCAAAATCAGACTTGACACCAGAGGCTGAATACCGCACTGAGTCAATGCGGTCTTAGCCTCTCTGGTGTCAACACTCTGTCTGATTTTGGATTTTTTTTTTTTTTTTTCCAAAATCAGACTTGACACCAGAGAGGCTGAATACCGCACTGAGTCAATGCGGTCTTAGCCTCTCTGGTCTCAACACTCTGTCTGATTTTGGATTTTTTTTTTTTTTTTTTCCAAAATCAGACTTGACACCAGAGAGGCTGAATACTGCACTGAGTCAATGCGGTCTTAGCCTCTCTGGTGTCAACACTCTGTCTGATTTTGGATTTTTTTTTTTTTTTTTCCAAAATCAGACTTGACACCATAGAGGCTGAATACCGCACTGAGTCAATGCGGTCTTAGCCTCTCTGGTCTCAACACTCTGTCTGATTTTGGATTTTTTTTTTTTTTTTTCCAAAATCAGACTTGACACCAGAGAGGCTGAATACCGCACTGAGTCAATGCGGTCTTAGCCTCTCTGGTGTCAACACTCTGTCTGATTTTGGATTTTTTTTTTTTTTTTTTTCAAAATCAGACTTGACACCAGAGAGGCTGAATACCGCACTGAGTCAATGCGGTCTTAGCCTCTCTGGTCTCAACACTCTGTCTGATTTTGGATTTTTTTTTTTTTTTTTTTCCAAAATCAGACTTGACACCAGAGGCTGAATACCGCACTGAGTCAATGCGGTCTTAGCCTCTCTGGTGTCAACACTCTGTCTGATTTTGGATTTTTTTTTTTTTTTTTCCAAAATCAGACTTGACACCAGAGAGGCTGAATACCGCACTGAGTCAATGCGGTCTTAGCCTCTCTGGTCTCAACACTCTGTCTGATTTTGGATTTTTTTTTTTTTTTTTTCCAAAATCAGACTTGACACCAGAGGCTGAATACCGCACTGAGTCAATGCGGTCTTAGCCTCTCTGGTGTCAACACTCTGTCTGATTTTGGATTTTTTTTTTTTTTTTTCCAAAATCAGACTTGACACCAGAGAGGCTGAATACCGCACTGAGTCAATGCGGTCTTAGCCTCTCTGGTCTCAACACTCTGTCTGATTTTGGATTTTTTTTTTTTTTTTTCCAAAATCAGACTTGACACCAGAGAGGCTGAATACCGCACTGAGTCAATGCGGTCTTAGCCTCTCTGGTGTCAACACTCTGTCTGATTTTGGATTTTTTTTTTTTTTTTTCAAAAATCAGACTTGACACCAGAGAGGCTGAATACCGCACTGAGTCAATGCGGTCTTAGCCTCTCTGGTGTCAACACTCTGTCTGATTTTGGATTTTTTTTTTTTTTTTTCCAAAATCAGACTTGACACCAGAGAGGCTGAATACCGCACTGAGTCAATGCGGTCTTAGCCTCTCTGGTGTCAACACTCTGTCTGATTTTGGATTTTTTTTTTTTTTTTTCCAAAATCAGACTTGACACCAGAGAGGCTGAATACCGCACTGAGTCAATGCGGTCTTAGCCTCTCTGGTCTCAACACTCTGTCTGATTTTGGATTTTTTTTTTTTTTTTTCCAAAATCAGACTTGACACCAGAGAGGCTGAATACCGCACTGAGTCAATGCGGTCTTAGCCTCTCTGGTGTCAACACTCTGTCTGATTTTGGATTTTTTTTTTTTTTTTTCTAAAATCAGACTTGACACCAGAGAGGCTGAATACCGCACTGAGTCAATGCGGTCTTAGCCTCTCTGGTCTCAACACTCTGTCTGATTTTGGATTTTTTTTTTTTTTTTTCCAAAATCAGACTTGACACCAGAGAGGCTGAATACCGCACTGAGTCAATGCGGTCTTAGCCTCTCTGGTGTCAACACTCTGTCTGATTTTGGATTTTTTTTTTTTTTTTTTCTTAAATCAGACTTGACACCAGAGAGGCTGA
>NW_028150519.1:12500-20183 GCF_964638095.1 Poromitra crassiceps | reverse complement strand
CCCGGGCCGGACTTTGGAGATGCCTGGTGTGTGACTATGAATGTGTGTGTGTGTGTGTGTGTGTGTGTGTGTGTGTGTGTGTGTGTGCGTGTGTGTGTGTGTGCATGTGCGTGTGCGCGTGTGTGTGTGTGTGAATAGAATGCAGCAGGAGTGAGTGCTAAAACCCAGAAGTTAGTTCCCTCGTCTTGAAGTCAATGGGATTTTTGCATGGGGATTTTGGTTAGATGCCTGAAATAAGGTCTATGGTTAACGAAGGTTTATGAAACTGAGGCGATCACATTCACGCTTCAAAAATGATAAAAGTGGTGAGACTATAGGGATGAATGTAAGGATTGCTGTAAAGCGCTTTGAGTGGTCGGTGGACTAGAAAAGCGCTATATAAATGCAGTCCATTTACCATAGGGGTTTGTCGACGTGTCACCTTTCAAATGTCCTTGACAATATTTATGGAAGGGTTTTCATGAGGCAAGTTGGACGTCTGTGTTTACAATGTTGTCCATGCATGTCTTCAGGATTGGGGTAATTGGGACATCCTCTTTCTCTATATTTTCATCCTGGTGACAAGGTTAGTGTGCAACATCAGACAGGCAGGATCTAGAAGTGACAGCGTCATACCAACCAACCATCAAATTTCAAACCAACATTGATAAGATAATTGTTAAACCAACATTGGGAACACACAAGTTAGCATGCTTAACAGAGCAGAGAACAAAGAAACAATATGACAGGTTACATTCAACGTAGCAAGACAAATTAGGCTGGACAGGTTGCTCAATGGTCCTAACGTTACGCAACTGTTGCTATTCCCGAACACAAGTACGCAGTTGCTGTCATGAGAGGAGCTGCCAGTGACGGCTTGAAACTGGCTGTCACAGCTGTCAATCAGCCCTTTTTATATTGTCATGATAAGAACTACCTAAAATGATAGAAACAACCTTTGGAAAAAGATATCTGACGTTTACTTTGATTGTTTAGAATCAGAATCAGCTTTATTGGCCAATGATTGCATAATTTTCTCCCGCAGCGCTGCCTTTTTTTTCCTCCCCCTCTGCACGGCAGACAGGTAGGATGATCCAACAGCCTCTGAATAACAGACAGGTAGGATGATCCAACAGCTTCTGAATGACAGGGGCTCAAAACTACAGTATACCAACTTTTTCTCATCGGTCATTGTGCCTGCCTAGTGCCTACATATGAATTAGTGGCCTTTCCCCCAAAATATAGATGGTTCTGTCATTCTGTGGTGTTTATATTTCAGATCTGATGCTTGCAGTGCACTATAGGGACAGACATTGATGCGCGTCAAGTTTTGGGGCTTTAGTGAGCGCTTCTCCTTTGCCAAGATGATCCATCTACCTGACAGGTGTGTCATATCCAGATGCAGATTAAACAGTATGATTATTGTTGCACAGGTGTGTCTTGGGCTGGTCACAATAAAAGGTCACTCTAAAATGTGGAGTTTTATCACTTAACACAATGACACAGGTGTCACAAGTTTTTAAGGGAGTGTGCAAATTGACATGCTGACTGCAGGAATGTCCACCAGAGCTGCTGAACACCAATTGAATGTTCATTTCACTACCAACCATCTCCAATGTCGTTTCTGAGAATTTGGCAGTAGTAGGCCTACATCCAACTAGCCTCACAACCGCAGACCACCTGTAAGCACGTCAGCCCAGGAGGACCTCCACATCCGGCTCCTTTACCTGTGACACCGTCTGAGACCTGCCACCTGGAAATGCAGTTGCAATCAGCTCAACTGCGGTTGAGCACAAACAACTGCGGTTGATTGCACAGGTTTGCAGAGGTGCAATCAACTCTTGGGAGTTTTTGTGTGCTTTTTCACAGCAATTTTCTCTCCGCTGCAAAATCAACTGATGCAACTTCCCACCCGGACAGCTGATGCCACAGTTGATTGCACATGTGTGCAAGTTGATTGCACATGTCAGCTGTGGTTGGTTGCAGCTGTCCGGGTGTCTGGTCTCGGATGAGCTTGTATAGATGAAGGAGCCGGATGTGGAGGTCCTGGGCTGGCGACGGTTACACACGGTCTGCTGTTGTTGTGAGGCCGGTTCAGGATAAAGATATTCATTCTGATCATGTTTTATATTTCAATGTTGATTGACGTGTAATTGCTCGATCTGTATTCAAATGAATGTGTTTCACAAATCTTTACTTATTTGCTCCTTTTTTCACTCACTTCCATGTCACCACCTGCTCTCCCTACCCTGGTATCATCATGCTCCCCCCCCCCCCCCCCCCTTTGCTCTGAATATACACCAGGTAACACGACTTTAAAGGGATATGCCAAAAATTTTGGGATATTTGCCTCTTCGCCATATTCGGTTTACTGATCTACACTATCAAAAGTCAAAATAGACCTTTAATTAACGAACACAAACATGAAATAACATTGACCTTTAAGTTTCAACAATACGTGTAGGTCATTAGAGTAGGTCGAAATAGTGACACACATCTTAAGTTGTGTGTAGCACGCACACGCATGCACGACGCACACGTCGCTGTGGGCAAGTTCTTGAGAAAAGTCGGACCAGCAGAGAGGCCACATACATGGGACATTGCTGGGATTGGAGCGATGTCCTCTGCAGCCAAACCTTGCACACTCTTTGCTTCAGGCAGTACAAGCTGTTCAATTGTCCGAGACGTCGGTTAACACAATCATTTACAACAGTGCTCAACCAATTAATGCACAATACATCCACGTGTTCATTTCTGCACAGCACACTATGCAAACACACCATTTTAATTTCTACGTTGCAGTGTGTGCACATACCGACACACACACACACACACATGCATGCAAGCGCACGCGCGCACACACACACACACACACACACACACACACACACACACACACACACACACACACACACACACACACACACACACACGCCTACAAACCAGACAGCCAAGGTCACTGTTCTTCCGTTACTCCTAGAAGAGTAAGATGTGTTGCTTGTAAGATGTGTTGCTTTCACCGGTTCTCGCTTCAGCGTCGTCCCTTAAAAAGTGATAATGTACACCTCGTCGGGCATTAACCCTTACTTATAAAACGGCTCTCTCAAATCAAGAAATCTGATTGGCTCACAGCTGTGGTATATTTAGCGTATATACCACTCTAATATATTGACTAAAAATATAATGAAATAAGCAAATAAGCTTGATACAGTATGTCTGGAAACAAGTTAAAATCACTTATAAATTAGGTTCTTGTGGGAGTTTATCCTTCTCATTGAGGGCCCGGCCCACAGTTGAGCAATGTTATTTTCTATATTGTGATCATGTGGGCATTATCAAACCCTTTGAGACTGATTGAGGGCTACAAAAATACACTTATCTGACTTGAAATACGCAATATTCATGTACGGTTTGACCGATATGTGCCAGGTATCTACCTTTGATATGATGCAGTTGATTACATTTGATCTTACAATGAATCAATACTGTACTGGTTGTCTATGGGAAGAATGATCAATAAAATAAGAATACATTCTAGGGTAGCATTTCAACTTAGTTCCATGACTAACAGCCCACACCGTGTTTTCCTTGTGTTGCCTCAGTCAAGGTGATCTCTCTCTCTCTCAGGTCAGTCTCCTGTGTGTAATGAACCTGTTTACAATCCACATACTAACTAGGAATCCCCCTCAGGAGATTCATAGTTAATCATTCTAACTGGATCATCTAAATAGACGCACAAGGCAACTTCATAGCACTTTGGCAATGTGAACCGAACTAAATTGCTATTTCAACGCGTAAGAAGGGAACAGCATCTGATGATTTTTGGAACAGAAAAGTGTGGAATCGTTATCTTCACTCATGACTTTAAATTGATTCTTTAAATGTCTGCAGTAGTTGTATAATAGTCGCTTTGATACAATCTTTTGGGAATTGTATACAAATAAAGAGGTAGGAGATAGCAGCAACCCGTGAGGTTGTATACCAATAATGTGTACCCATTCAGTGCAAAGTGTATACTGTGCAAACTGTATGTATAGTGTATAGTGTGGGTCTGGGTCCACTCTGCAATGGGAACGCCAGCATTTGTGACTTAATAACTCCAGTAATACAGTACGTCTAGCTTGGCCATTCATCTGACATTGCCTAGGGCTCTTCCTGCTTCGCCGACATATAAGAACCGACCCTCAAAGTAAATCTTCCTTCATTCACTTTGAACTCAAAACGGACTGCATCTGTATAGCTGACTGACTGACTGACTGACTGACTGTTTTACCGTGTATGAAACATGTCAATATATACCAACATTTGAAGAAAAGGATTTGCTCAGTTGTGCATAAACTGCACTAAATAGCCATCAGTTAAACCTATTTATAAATAGGTTTAACTGATCAACCAACTGACTGAAAGCACACCAGGAGCAAAAAGCTCCAAACTCTCGGACTCAGAATCGACCTGATAAAAAAAGAAGACAGTTAAGGCCGTTCTGTCATTGTGAATGGAGTTAAAAGGGTTCGACCAGCCGGGTTATTACGAGCGTTACGCTGAGGGGGGCAGCGCAGCATCCCTTGGACCCAATGGAGCGGTGGGCTACGAGACTCTGGATGCCCCCCCACACTATGACTTCTACGCCAACACGCAGGTGTGGGGCAGACGCAGGCGCTTCAGACCCTCCCTGTTTCAGCTGCATGCCAAACCTGAGGTGAGGAATCTCTTCATATTTACAATACTTTTGTGAATTGTGATATAACATACACCTATACATAATATACATATAAGTACATATTTATACACATAAACTACATTAGTACGACTCATTCTAACAAAACTTTCTAGTCACATTAAAGCTGCACAAGTAACAAGAGAGCTAAATTACAAGGGGGTTAATGAGGAAATAAGATAAGAATAATTATAAGAATAAGAATAATTTGTCTCAACATAATTATCAATTTGTACCTATTAAATATAGTCCAATATCCTTCCACAATTGAGTCATGATTTATATTTTTTAAATGTTATGTTATGTTATGCTAGAGCCGTTTGAAATATCAAGTTCAGTTTTGCTTTGTTAGTGTCCATGGAGATTCTAATATCTTACTGAACGACATGCAAACTTAGAAAAGTATCTTTGTAGTACTGTAGTAATAGTAAATCCGGGCAATTGTGATTTTTGGTGTGCCTGTGTGGGATTTAAGTTCACACGGTAATTAATTAATTAAATTCATCAATATTGCTTTTGACATTTTCATTCGATCTCGTGGATATACAGTAAATGGAATAATTCTGTTTAATATGAATTTTCATTTGCCTGCATGGTTCCAGACCTTTGAATCGGCCCACTCCATTGAGTTGGCTGCTTCTGGTCTGGCATTGTAACATGCAACAGCCGTTTCTCATGTTGAAAAAAAAACTTTTTGTCCAATGAGCGCAGAGGGGACTAACAATTAGCCAATCAGCGTCAATAAATAGCTCAAGGGGCGGGACTAACGCCCTTGTCAAACTGTTGTCAAGTGCGTTGGACCTAATAACAACAATGGCGACCGCTAAACAAGATAGACGTTGCTATCGAGGCTGTTCTAAATCAATTAAAAGTACAAAATTTTCAAACAGCCACCGTATAATAATAATTATAATAATTGAGCTTATCTCCATGTTAAATTGTTAATGCAGCTCCAAAAGAAAATGCAGCTAATAAGAAATGCTCACTCTGTAAGAGAGAAAGATCCCAATAGACCTCCATCTATGTCTCCATCTTTTAGGAGGACTGCAGCCCCCCTCCCTTTTATGAGGAGACAGCAGCTAGACAGACGTTAGGAGGAGAAAGCTCTGATGATGAAGAGGAGGAGGAGGAGGAGGGGAAGGTGCCACCACCTGAACCTACACGCTTCGGCTGGGTACAGGGAGTCATGGTGAGTCGTTTTGGGAGTCAATGTGATTCAACTCATTCTGTCATTTTGGTATGACGACGTGCAGCTGGCCACCTCCTCCTGCACATCATGATCTGTCAAATGCTCACTGGGTTACGTAAGATCTTGTTTGGTCCCTCATGAATTCTGCATGTCTGTCTGTAGATCCGTTGCATGTTGAATATCTGGGGGGTGATCTTGTACCTGCGACTGCCCTGGATCACTGCTCAAGCTGGTATAGGTACGTCCAAGCAAAGCTCTTCACTTTAACACCTATATTCCCGGCAAGAATCACCCATGAACAAGGTCATGTTATGCGGCTAATAAACAGATGTAGTGTGACTGCTAACGTTAGGCTATAATGTGTCATCCCGGTTGCAGGCGGCTGGAAGTTGATCGTGGTAATTAACACATGAATATGGTTTTAATTCATTTTTGAAGAAGTTATAAAGCGAGCTGTATTTCATTTTTGATAATGTAGGCAAAAGTATTTTCTAGCTTCGGCTGCAGCAGGTCAGGCATTGCATTGTTTACTATCAACAGCTAATCTCCCATGATGCTCCCTGCCGGAGCACAGGTCAACAGATACTTGCGTGTGATTGGTTATTGGTAGACAGGCTGCGCATGACAGTGGATGTGTTTTGACGAAAATAATTTTGATCTGATTTTCAAATGAACAGTTGTTATAATTAGACCATGCCTAAGTTTCAAATAAAAACACACGTAAAAATAAAGCCCCCCCCCCTCCAGCTCCCTGTGTGGGTGGCACCGGCACACGCTAGCTGGCACACCCGTGGCTACACCATTGACATAGCTGCTGTGCTGGGCTTGGTTATAAATGTTCCCTCATAGATAGTTCTATGATAGCATGCATCAGTCTAGTGATGTCTGTCTGTCTGTCTGTCTGTGTGTCTGTCTCTCTGTCTGTCTGTCTGTCTGTCTGTCTGTCTGTCTGTCTGTCTGTCTGTCTGTCTGTCTGTCTGTCTGTCTGTCTGTCTGTCTGTCTCTCTGTCTGTCTGTCTGTCTCTCTCTGTCAGGTCTGACCTGGGTGATTATTCTCCTGTCCTCTTGTATAACTGGGATCACTGGTCTGTCTACGTCGGCCATTGCTACCAATGGCAAAGTCAAAGGAGGTCTGTACACACAACAAGCAGCAGTATCATTTTTGTATGCAGAAAGAAATTTGATTCACAGTACTCTCCCCGTACATTCATAACTGCTCTCTCTCTCTCTCTCTCCTCATGCCCTGCCTCCAGGCGGGACCTACTTCTTGATCAGTCGTAGCCTGGGTCCAGAGCTGGGCGGCTCCATCGGGCTCATCTTTGCGTTTGCCAACGCTGTGGCCGTGTCCATGCACACCGTGGGCTTTGCTGAAACTGTTCAGGAGCTCATGCATGTGAGTAAGACATGTGTGTGTGTGTGTGTGCGTGTGTGTGTGTGCATACATGTATGTGTGTGTGTGTGCGTGTGCGTGTGCGTGTGCGTGTGTGTGTGTGTTTGTGTGTGTGTGTGGACACCCAGTTCAACAATAAATCCGATGTCCAAAAGTCTTCAAAATGAAATGCCTTGTCCCTTCCTTGCTCAGGAGAATGGAGCTGCCATAGTGGACCCAATCAACGACATCCGCATCGTTGGCATCATCACTGTCACATGTCTACTAGCGATCTCATTGGCCGGCATGGAGTGGGAGTCAAAGGTTAGCTCCTCCCACTGACTTGTTAAGGCAAAATCCATCTGCCTTAAAAAAAAGAAAAAGTGTCTGCAGTCCCAGAAGAAGTTGACATGACATTAAGTAGTAATG
>NW_028150519.1:0-2500 GCF_964638095.1 Poromitra crassiceps | reverse complement strand
GCAGCCCTGGTTGATCACTGACCAGGATTTGGAGAGGAACAGAGCCAAGGTCACTTATACAGGATAGATACACACAAACACACACGACACACCAATGCATGCTCAAACAGTGTAGTAGGCAAGTCATTATATCTCCAGTCCAAGTTGAGGTTCAAATACATACATCTGTATATAACACTTCTACCATTGTGAAGAAAGACCAACACGTCTCCCTCCCACCCTTTTATTTTTGTTTCTGTCTCTCTTATTTCCAACTTCCTAAACACACACACTTTTCTCTGTGTGATTCAGTCTCTCCATCAGATCCGTCTAAATGAGGTTCTGCAGGACTACTCTAGAGAAGCTGCCTTGATTGTCATGTAAGTGTTTCTTCTCTTGAGTTGATGGAAGTCCCTATGAGATAGTAGACAGTAAAGAATAGCAGGGAGGCTTTGGAAATACATGGCATATCCTTATCCCTTGCAGCAACTACAGTAGGAAGTATAGCTAACTTATTAATAACTTATTAATTATATTTTGTTACAATTTACAATCACATGTAGATTGTCATTTTTTTTCTAAGTAGCTTTAGTTTAGCAAACTACATTCCTCCAACTTTGCTATAGTTCAACTACACAACACTGCTGGTGCGAGTCTGTATGTCCTGTCTGTGACTATATGTGTGTGTGTGTGTGTGTGTGTGTGTGTGTGTGTGTGTGTGTGTGTGTGTGTGTGTGTGTGTGTGTGTGTGTGTGTGTGTGTGTGTGCGTGCGCGCGCGTGTGCGCGCGCGCATGCATGAATGTGTGTCCTGACAGCACCATGCCAGTGGGGAGGAGAGGCGTGTGCCCCAGTACTCTCTACCTGGCCTGGCTGGACTTCCTGTCACGTGACCTGAGACCTCCAGTCCTATTGGTCAGAGGGAACCAGGAAAACGTTCTCACCTTCTACTGCCAATGAATGCAATATGTCATCAAGTCTCATTTAGAGATGGTGGATCACATTTATGACTCAATATAATCCTGACACTTTTGTCTGGATTAAACCATTAGGCATGTTTCATGTCATTTGTTTCCCTTCACTTTTTCCGGCATATTTTAATGATTTTTTCTCTCCACATTTTGTAAATACTACAAGTGACCTATAGAAGTAGATGAAGAGAAGAGCGCTGCGTGGACTTAAAAATATGAGAGCCAGGTGCACGTGGATGGGTTAACTTAAAGTAGTTAATAGAAAAATAAAGTTTGTCTCCCGCAAAAAAAAAACTTTGTGGAGAGTGGAAGAGAGCAAACCTTAAAAAATCCCACAGCAACACTGGTCTTTGTAGTAGAATTTTTTTTAAAAGCCTTTATTTTAAACATGGCTATAGATTAAAAAACACCAACATGTTTCTGCTCACACAGGAGCCTTCATCAGGGAGTAATGACCTATAGAAGTGACCTATGTAGGAATCATGATCTGGTACAGATTAGATCTTTGATCCCTTGTTTATTGTGATTGCAATTATCTGTTAATGTTTTCTGACTACATTGTCACCTAATTATGTGCACATGTAGCACACATATATTGCGGCAGTAACAATATGAGTTGGATATATTTATTTTGGATTAACGACACATTTCAGATTATGTGAAGATGTGTTAAAGAAGACTGAAAGAAAGTATGATGCTTTGAAATTAAGAACACACACACGCACGCACGCAGACACACACACACACACACACACACACACACACACACACAAACACACACACACACACACACACACACACACACACAAACACACACACACACACACACACACACCCTACCCCACCAATCACATCTAGCTAAAGGCCTATATATATGTATTGTATAGTATGGTTGACAATGACAGTCTATTTTGATTATTATTTTCTTTCATAATAAACAACATTGATTCCATTTGCGACATCTTTCCTGTGTCTTTTGGGGCAGCAGGGACACTGACGGACCACGCATGTGACCGACCACACAGTGAAGTGGTCGTGACCATGGTCAGTGCGTCTGTACGCTGACTGTGATGCCAGGTTTCTACAAAGCCGTCATGGCATTATTTTCCAACTGAGCTGAGCGGCCTGGCAGAATGAGTTTGTCTTCATGGCTGAGCTGCCTGAGGAAATGTGTTAAATCAATTTAAAAAACTCTATTCGAAATTATTTATCTCCCATGCATATCTAAAAAATAATGTGTCTAAGTTCTAGCTCTTTCCTCCCGTCGTTCGTTCAGGGTGCCCTAGATTAACTTACATGGTATTTTGTTGGCTTTGTTGTGGCACAGGGGAATTCTTGCATCCATGTAATCACACAGACTTATTCCTGTTAATTCTTTTATTCTCTTCACTGGAATTTTCCCATGTCTCCTTTATGTGCATCATTTTCCCATGGTGCAGCCGAGGGCAACACGAGCCAAACTCATGTGAGTCAGTCAGTCAGTCAGTCAGTCAGTCAGTCAGTCAGTCAGTCAGTCAGTCAGTGAGGTGATGCACATCGTCAGAATGCCCTC
>NW_028150520.1:5000-12500 GCF_964638095.1 Poromitra crassiceps | reverse complement strand
ACACGCACGCACGCACGCACGCACGCACGCACGCACGCACGCACACACACACACACACACACACACACACACACACACACACACGTTCTTTCCTTACCCTCACACAGTGGTGAGGGACAGCTATGCCCGTCTCTTGTCCTGTCATGTAGCTCTGCAGCAGATAGAGGAGACATGCAAGGTAGAGGAATGTATGTCTCCGTCACACACACACACACACACACACACACACACACACACACACACACACACACACACACACACACACACACACACAACACACACACACACACACACACACACACACACTGTACCTGGCAAGCGGAGAGATGATGAGTCCTATACAGCCTGATATCGTGTTTGTGTGGGGCACAAGGGGACACCTCCGCTTCTGAAAAATCAAGCCGATGCACAGCTGCCTTAAACCTGCAGGGGGCGACTCCACCGGCTGCAAAAAGACGTCTGACTGTATGGAAGTCATTGGGAAAATGACCCTACTTCTCACTTGATTGCTACCTCAGTAAACACTTTGCTCATGAGTTGATCGTCTCAATCTCTAGTTTCAAGTCCTCTTCAATACAGAACATTTAGTAAATGATTGTAGAATACACAGTAAATCAGACTTTGTCTTCTGATCTTTTGAGGCGTGATTGACAAGTTGTCTTGTCCAGTGATCACGCAGCTCGCCGATCACTGACCAATTAGCATGTTGCGCTGTGTCTCGTTGGGAAACCCCTGGTCTCATACCAAGATGGCGACGGTCAAAATGGCAAGCGAAACGAAGTGAAACGCGGACGGACAAGCCCGTCTTTATTGTCACAAATCACCACACCGCACGCACACGCACACACACACACACACACACACACACACACACACACACACACACACACACACGTGTTGGCACATACACCCACATGCTGAGTGGCGCTGTGATGTTTAGTCTGCATTTATCCTTGTGTCCTTCCTCCGGGGGGCAGCCAGGAGCAGTGGGCAGCTTTCTCGTGTAGAGCGGCTGGGGACCAACTTCAGTTCTGGTCCTGGCTGGTCACTGGGGGTCCATATCGATGTTGTATGGAGGAACCCCAGGGGAGCACGACCACTCTCTCTCTTTCCCTCATACACACACACACGCGCGCGCACACACACACACACACACGCACGCACGCACACACACACACACACACACACACACACACACACACACACACACACACACACACAAATTATACTGTCCAGACATGTTAATGTTGGGGTAGAAGACACAATGGTTTCAATAGGACAAAAGATAAACGTGTCTGGCCGTTCACAGTTAATTTAGATCAGTCATTTTTAAACACAGTGTAACACACACACACACACACACACACGCGCACACACACACACACACACACACACACACACACACACACACACCTGGTTTGGAGCCCTGGTTGGCTTCCTGGGTGCCATCATCCATCTGTGTTGGTGACCTCCCTCCACCTCCTTTATGGGCGTGTTCACTCCCCTAGACCTTTAGCCTCCTGAGAGGAGACAACACCTGGGCCACAGTGGTGAGAACTTCTGCTGTGTCGCTGTGGTGTAGGACATTTCCCATGGGCACTACCAGTCAACCGTCTGGACACACCTGATGGAATGTTCCTTGTTCCCCATTTCTCATTCTCTTACAGCCATTTTGAGTTAACGGCTACTGCTCAAATGCTTGAAATGAGTTTCCTATAGACCAATTGTTTTCAAAGTCTGAGACTGTGGGCCTCCCCTCAGACAAAGCTTGGAAAAAGGGCTTAAAAGCTCAATTCCTGGATGCCATATGGGATCATGATTATGTTTATGATTATGACACGCAACAATAGACCCTCAAACTTCCATGATTGGAATTTGGAAACCCTCATTAGTGTATTGCTTGCCCCTGTGTTTATTCTGCCTTTTCGACACAAAATGGCCCCCGTGAAAAGGGTCTATTGAGTCAAGATAGCCGAATATTTCTGTTTGACATACTTCAGACTACAGCACCTACATGAAAAAGGTCTACTACTGTATCTCTGATCTATCTCTTTAACCAAATCACAGCTGCAGGCAGCATGGCTGCCAGCCGACATCTGGCTCTGTCTGAAGGTCGGAAGGAAGGCTGACTGACTGACAACCCTCAAAATGCTCGAGTGACATCACTGATGACATCACTGATGACATCCCTCACTGATGACATCACAATTGCTCGAGCGACTCGGTTGGCTGACTGACTCACAACCCTGAGGGAAAATGGCGTCTCAGTGTCTGGCAGCCAGCTGCCTGACAATATTTTTGCAAGGCAGCCAGATGACAGATGATGTCATCATTGATGCCATCATTAACACACATGCTGCCTGGCAAATTTGCACTTGTGTTTTAAAAGTAAATAGAAATCGAGCGCGCGTGGAGACTGGAAATCTCGCACTGATGAGATCACTGATGACATCACTTCCGTCACAAATCGTGACTGACACCATGCATCCGGAACCCACTTGAACTAAAGATACGATCACAAGGGAGTTAAGGCGTGCGCGGAAGTCGGTAAGAGTGAGACAGTAGGGAAACAGTGGATGGATAAATCCAGAAAGGATTCTGTATCATTTTGAATCTTCCATAGTGTCATTTGACACCAGAATCATCAAAATCGGCCTGGACAGTGAAATTCGTTGGTGAAAATGGCTGAAATGGCAGCCATATTTTTTAAATTGCAGCCATTTTGAAATTTACATTGAATAAATCTGGCTTCTCTGTTGGTTTGATAGCAAGAGCATTCATATTGGACAGTTATACACCAAGTTGGACCTCAAAATAGTATTTCCGGGGTGGAAATGGTGGCCTATTGGGAAAATCTTGATTTTCATGTGGCTAATAGATTTGATCAAAAGAACAACCCCCAAGGAGTATTTGTGCCAATTTTAGTACATCCATATGTGAATAATTTGACTTTAAAAGTGTATTTAATCTGCTCCACTAGACAGGCAGACAGGTGCTTGGTGTGACGTCACTCCTCATCAGTCAAAGTGAAGGAGAGCTTGAGCCTGTTGTCAGAGTTGAGTGATCATTCACACTGTATCAGATAAGAGTATCTGTCCAGTCTCCAGCGTGTCTTTGCACTGAAGCCATTAGAACAGAACAGAAGCTCATTCCAGATCTTCAAATGTGTTGCAATGCTTGTTTTGTACAGATTTGTCCTGGCAGTGAGTACAAGACAGGTGTCTGCCTGTGGTATACAGGCCCTTAAGGAAGCTGTTTCTGGGCTCTTGAGCAATGAAACAAACTTCCATTTCACATTTTACATTTCTTTTTATTACTTCTCAAGGCCAAGGGAGAATGCACGTTGCACTCATAAATTATCGTATAAATTATCGTATTATGTTTCCAAATCAAGACACGCAAAAAACATTTTGGAACATTTGATCTTTTATTTATCTGACGAGCCTCGAGCCTGTTCTGGACCCGGATTGAAGAGAAGGCGAAGGCGTGATTTAGTACGCTGCAGATGTGACTGCAGGCTGATGTTGAATTCAGCCAGTCAGTCCTAAGCATGTGAGAGCAGGTTAGCCCAAAGGAAAGGTTACATTTAAATAGCGGTGCGATCTGAAGTGAGTGTGATAACCATGGAAGAGATCCTCCGTCCACGCCCTAATGTGATAACGAGCGGACCCAGAATCGCTCCAGGCTTCGGTTTTCATAATTGACCTTTTTCACAGCAGCCGTTTTGCCTCTAAAAGGCAGGGTGAACACAGGTGCCACCAACACATTTATGAGGGTTTCCAAAAACTGTCTTGGTGACATTGGTGCAGAAACATAGTGACAATGTATAGACTCACAGTCCAATTGACTGAATTCCCCCAAGGGGATTAAAACAGCTGCTATCTTAGTATCTTATATCTTATCTGATCTGATCTGATCTGATCTTATCACAGTACAGTTAGACACTGGTACAGTGACAAGAGGATTTTTGCATGCAGCGCAAAGGGACAGACTTTGTCCATACTTCGGTCTGTTGTAGGTCGGACAGGTTGAAGGAACATTTAATTTGGGTAGCGTTGAGCAGCTACCTAAGGTGGATCTCATTGAGATAGAATCTATCTCCAGCAGCATGTGAGCATGTGTGTGTTTGATCCAGGTGACTCCAGCGGGAAACCTTCTTCTCACCCTGCCAGTCAGCGCTGTGCCACCCATGAGTCTCCGGGCTGTGTAGGCCACATTTAGAAGGAGAGCATTCGGTATCCAAGTGCAATGCAATGTCTCCTAACTTTCGCCAAGTGTTGTTGTTGTGCCCCTAAATATCCCTCAGCACATACCCATGCTCCTCACATGGATACAGCTGGATGAGACGTGGTATGTGGTGGGCTATCTGGAGCGATATATGGCCTATAGGCTGGCTACAGGGACTCGTCGTGGAGATATATGGCCTATACGGTGGCTACAGGAACTCGTTGTGGAGACTATTCAATTAAACATGGTGTATGTGAAAGAAAATAGCCCTGGATGCCGCATGCATCACAGCGCACCTAGATACCGGTTGGGTCCTTAGGAGTGTTGGCGATTGTAAATTCAGCTCACATAAAGAAAGACTGCAAATCACCCTCACCGTCAAAGCTCATATATTTCTCACTGTGAGGGGTACAGTGGGAACCAGAAACAGCATGAGAATCTCTTTCATTCACCAAGTGCAAAGTATCGGATTGAATTTATTCTTTTATTTATGAATTATTTTATGATTTTAGGAGTTCTGAGATCAATCTAATTCCGAGAATAAAGACTGTATAAATGTATGGACGTAGCCACCGTGACGTCACCGATTGGTTAGTGGACTCCTGTTTTGAAGCCTTGAGTTTGGCATTTTGACCGTCGCCCTCTTGTTGTTTTTTTCGGAGCCAGAAGCAGCTGGCCGAGACCAGGGGGTTTTCCACAGAGCCGCAGCGCCGCCTGCTATTGGTCCGTGATCAGCGAGTGCGATCACTGGACAGGCCACCTGTCAATCACACCCCAAAGCATAGCCTGCTTTATCATCTATTTTACATGAAATGGGACCGTCATTTACCAAATGAACATCACGCTGTATTGAAGAAGACTTGAAACTAGAGATTGAAACCATCAACTCATGAGGAAAGTCTTTACTGAGGTCACAAATCAATCGAGAAGTAGGGTAATTTCCCCATTGACTTCTATACAATCAGAATTATTTTTGCAGCCGGTGGAGTCGCCCCCTGCTGACCATTCGAAAAAAATGCAGGCTTAAGCCACTTTTTTCACATTTTTCAGCCGCAGAGGTTGCCCCTTGACACAGAGACACATGGAGAACTTCGAGATGTTCCACATCCACAGTATAGCTGACACACAACATACATTTGCACGTAATTTGCTTCTGCAGCTGCTGTGGAAACCCCCTACAACCCATCCCCACCCCCACCCATCCCCACAACAGCCTGTTCTCCCTGCTACCCTCAGGGAGGAGATACAGGGTTCCAAAAACACGCACAAATCGCTTGAGGAACAGTTTCTTCCCGCAGGCCACGAGACTCCTTAATATGCACAAAATAGTGCAGTAGTCGTACCGTACTGTACTGCAGCTGCTACTATTACGGATGCCTAACGTTTAATTGTAAATTTAAGTGTATGTTTAATAAGGTGCCTAACGTTTAATTGTAAATTTAAGTGTATGTTTAATAAGGTACATGCTATTTGCACATGTATGTATAAAACGTCGAATTTGGAATGTCTGAACACGTCTAACGTATGCACATGACATGTGCACCTATGTGCAATGAATATGCCACTGTCGTATAAGCCACCGACTTGTCTTATTGCTTATTGATGCCTATTTCTTATTGCCTTATTGCTGTCTTATTGCTTATTGATGCCTATTTCTTATTGCCTATTACTTATTACTTATTACCTATTACTTATTGCTTGTTGCCTATTTGTACTATGTCGTAAACGGAGTCCACTGCACAAGAATTTCACACGTGGTACTTGTACCATGGAGTGACAATAAAAATCTTGAATCTTGAATCTATAACCTGCTCCTGCATTACTCCTGCAGAGGCACATATCATCTCCTCTCCAGAACAATTATTGATCCAGCAAACTCCAAACAGCTCCAAACACTCACACACACCTTTGCTCACGTGCGTTTTGTGTGTCATTGCGTGCAAGCAGACCCTGCTCTCCTCTGCCTGGATGAGTAGACATTGTTCACTGCTCCCCTTCGGCCTGCCAACAGCGGCAGGCTAGCTTTTGTCTGCGGTATGGGGCTTGAAGTTTTTTTTAATAATAAAAGTATGTCAACACGGTCTAGCCTCCAGACATTTCGCCCGCTTCCATCTCTCCCTGTCTTTGTCAGAGGCTGCTGTGGTTTCGTTGTGGCACGCTAAAATATGCATGAAAACGACACTATAATGTATTTCGCATCGCAATTTTGCATCCCGTCCTCTCCTGACACTTGGATCGAGGGCATTTCGCTCTTATTCCCATCAACTTTTGAGCGGTGATAATTCACACACAGCTGCATTCACTTTCCTTTGAACCAGGCAGCAACCTTCAGGCCACAGGTCCGCCTCTCTCTCTAAACTCTTGGCTTTGAACCAGCAACCTTGTTCTTCTAGCCATCTCTAAACTCTTGGCTGCTTGTCTTCCCGTTCACCGACGACACTAGTATCCAATGCAATATTCACTGAAGAGGCAGAACATCGAATGATACGTGTCTGGATTTGTTTTGACAATATGCATACAAAGGAATACGTTTCATTCCAGTCTGATTTCTCCTGACAGTTAGATTGAAAGCATATTTACTTGTTTAGCTGTTGAATATATAAATGAAATGCTCATGTTTTCAAAAAATGTGGCACCTTCTCTGACAAGAACACTGACATGACACAAACACAGTACAGCTTCTTATTAAAGTGAAACAGAGACCCTGCAAAGAGTCAAGTCAAGTCAAGTCAAGTTTATTTGTATAGCCCTAATTCCAACACAGTCTCTTAGAAAATTGTATAATACCAACGATATGGACCAACGTTGCTATTTTACGATTTCGGCTCGAAAAATGTAAAATAGTAACGTTCTGAGTGGTTAGGGTGAGGATTAGAGTAGGGGGAGGGGTTAGAAACAGAAAATCTCCGTAAAACACGCCCAAACCACGCCCACCGCTGTAGACGCATACGTTCCCATTTTACAATTTCTTAGCCGACATCGTAAAATACCAACGTATGTCCACAAACGTTGCTATTTTACAATTTTTTTGGAGATCGGGTTGCTAATTCACAAGCATGTCTCAGAGGGCCTCACAGAGAATATGTCGAGCTAAATCTAGCGGACACGACAGTAGCAAATTACAGTAGTAATAATAACACATTGAACAAAGAGCCAGATCATGCCCTCTTAGTGCTGATTCTCAAAATATAACCAACCTTTTTTGCAATAATAAATATGAAAAATATGCTTTATTGTATTGACTTTTTTTGACACCATCAAATACTCTTTTTT
>NW_028150520.1:0-2500 GCF_964638095.1 Poromitra crassiceps | reverse complement strand
CCAGATGTCCCTGCACTTCCTGGTTCCCGCGTGTAAAAGTCCATGGGATTTCCCCCCCCCCAAAAAAAGTCCCATCGGAATTTTGGTTAAATGCATGAAATGTGGTATGTTGTTAACAAAAGTTTATGAAACAGCGAACTTGGTGTTCAGCAAGATAATCTTCACAAATGAGGACCACTTTTATGACTTTTGAGTGCTAAAAAATAAAATCACGTAAAAGAAAACACATTTACGCTTCGAAAATCATAAAGGCGGTCCTCCTTTGAGAAGATTATCTCTCAAAAAGTTCACTGTTTCATAAACTTTTGTAAACCACAGACCTTATTTCAAACATTTAACCGAAATCCCCATACTAAAATCCCATTGACTTTTACACATAAGTGCTTAATATACATATCTCTATAGAAGATAAAGTGAGAAGTGACTGGTAACGTTTCTCTGTGATGTGACGAGACATCGCTGTATAGGACGAATCAGCGTGACATCACGACAACAACACAGACACTTCCGGCTGCCATTGCAGCAGTTAACTAGTGTGAAATTAAGCTGAAAGGTTGCCACAAACCAACGTTAACGGTATCTCAAACACTATACATCACATCGCTTATATGTTGACATTGTGAGTGAGAGCAGAAGTAGCTCAAGGATTTGAGCTATGTAGTGTGAAAGTTGGGTGAACTGTCGCAGTTTTAAAATGTGTGAATTTAGTCAAAAGTACAGTCTGCTAGAGTGAGTTCCTGGACCCCGTTGTAGAGGTTGAAAAAGGTATGAAACATAAACTAAAATTTCTCAAACAGCACAAAAGATAAATTAAAGCTGAATCAAGGTGATAGAGTCCTAAAAGTGCTGACTTGTTTAAAGTTGAAATGGAGTGTCTAGCTTAAAGTATGAAGGAGTAGTTAGAGTTCAAAGAGGGCGTGGTTTCACCATGAACTGCTGTTTAAAACCAACGGTGGTTGCACCAGGAAGTATAGCCAATCCATTTAATGCTGATTCGTCGTATACCTACGCCCCCAGCTGCTTTCTGAATACGCTGATGGACAGTACAGTAGATGTGTCCAAAGGGACCTGCCTGAAATAATTGACATTGAGATGAGCCACTGCAATAGAGTATCATATTAATATCACCATTCTTAAAATCCCAGAAAGTTCAAATAATCCCCGAAACAATATTTACAAGTAAATTCAGTAGACTTTTTCTCTGACTGACAGCCACCATGACACGACGACCCAAACCTCCGTGATGTGCTAAGCCCCGCCCAGCTGGTCCTCCAAGCAAAACAAATGGCAATATTGATTTGCATACTAGCGTTTGACCCATGGTGTGATTTAACAGACTTTTCCACGGTGCTGTCAGTGAGTTAGAGACCGTTAACACACTCCAGCTTTTCAGAGTGACATTTAATAGACTGAACAATTCCTGTGGTCTCCAACCACATAGCTGCAGGCTCTCCCATGTGAGTGTATGTGTGTGTGTGTGTGTGTGTGCGTGTGTGTGTGCGTGTGTGTGTGCGTGTGTGTGTGTGTGTGCGTGTGTGTGCGTGTGTGTGTGTGTGCGTGCGTGCGTGTGTGCGCGCGCGTGTGTGTGCGTGCGTGCGTGTGTGTTCGGGGTCAGTGGGTGGAATTTCCTCTCTGTTTGTGATGGGGACGAGGGCTAACGATGGCCTCATCTGCACCTACAGGCGCCACACTGCCCCCTGTGGCAAAATGGGAACTTGGAATGGAGTCCGTTCAAAAATGAAGTGAAACTTTATTGGTCTTCGCAGGGAAATTCTCTCTTTTCTTACCCCCTCCAGCCACACAGGGAGGTCAAAGAAGGTCGCGGACGCATGCTCTGAATGCTTACATCACCACTGTAGGACCTAAAGACAGAAAGAGAGACATGCATACACACAGACACACCTAGTACACTAGGTGCACTAGGGCTGCAAGCAACACTTTTTCATTGTCGTTTAAATGGTCAAACATGTCATCCCAAAGCCCGAGATGACATCCTCAATGTTTTGTCCACAACCCAAAGCTATATTCAATTTAATTTTAATTTAATTTAATTTAATTTAATTTAAATTAAGAAACCAGAACATATTATTCAACATTACGAAGCTGGAATCAGATAATCTTCACTTTATTTAAAAAAAAAAATGACTCAAATCGATGATCAAAATAGCGATTAAATTGATAGTTTTTTTTTCTATATTTTATTTTCATATTTTAAATTTTTATAGAACACAACAAGACAAAACAGACAAACAGGCTCAGACACAGGGGAAAGAAAGAAAAAACAAAACAAGACAAAACAAAACAAAACAAAACAATATAATCAACATTACAAAGTGGTGCCGCCAGCCACCTAAGGTGCTTATGTTCTTGTAAACGATATACCTGGGATCTCACTCAAGGGGTCTATGGGAAGCCAGCCGGGCGAGTCACCCGTCACCCCTAGCCTCGTTGAGGTAGACCAAAAACGGGTCCCAGATAGTCACAAACTTTCTAAGTGTAT
>NW_028150521.1:0-20213 GCF_964638095.1 Poromitra crassiceps | reverse complement strand
ATAACTGTGAATAAAAGCCTGTACCAACTATAAGCCTCTTGAATACCTGAATCGTCACATAATGTAGCGGGATGAAACACGTACTATTATGTTTGTTTCTAAGTGATTAATATGTTTCTCCGCAAACGCAACAGACGTCAACAAACTTTGAAGGAGTTTTCTTTGGTGACTGCGAAGCCATTTTGCGATTTCACCATTGACTTGTATTGCATTCACATGTTCCTAGTACGACAATGTTTACAAGCACACCGCACCACCGCCCTCAGAATGTAGGCCCGCCCTCAAGACTCAGGATTGGTTCTGCGATGCAATGTTTGTTAGAACTCTGAAATTGTATCCACCCACATTTAACATCTCGAGGTGGGTTCTCAGTCTCTACTGAGCGAAGCGTGATGCGTTCAGTGTTTCTGATGCCCGTGTCGGCCCCAGGTGTAGTGTTATATATACTTACAGTGTTCGTTTTGTCCTGCGGCATGGACCAAGAGTCTAGGATGTCCAAAAAGACTAGGGATGTTCGATATTGGCTTTTTTACCGATATCCGATATCCGATAATGTCCAAATCTTAATTTCCGATACCGATATCAACCGATATCAACCGATACCGATATAAGCGGGCTTTTTTTCCACCAAAATTTCACGTAACAAGTTACATAATGTAGCTTAATGTAGCTGAAGAGTTTAATATATAATATGCATGTTGTGTTAAAGTTGTAAGTGTTAGAGAAGCGAGCTTGTGACCAGAAGGTCGTCGGTTCAATCCCCGGGACCGGCAGGATAAATCTGGATGGGGAAAGTGAAAAGGCAGCGCTTGCCCCTCCCTCATTACCACCACTGAGGTGCCCTTGAGCAAGGCCCTTAACCCCAACCGCTCCAGTGGAGCTGCTCAGTGGCCAACAGATCAGACTGTGGTTGTACTGGTCAGCTTCCAGGTATGAATGTGTGTGTGAATGTGAACAGGGCACTCCTGAAAAAGACAGCATTGCTCTCAGTGAGACTCCCCCTGTATTAAAAAAATAATAATAAAAAAAAAAAATCGGCATGAAAACCGATACCGATATTTTCCGATATCGATTTTTTTATGCTAATATCGGCCGATAATATCGGTAGGCCGATAATATCGGACATCCCTAAAAAAGACCTAATGTGTTTTCTTCATTTTTAACATTTTCTTTACTTTTATATAACATTGAGGTATATAAAACCCTGATATTATACACTCCGGTACAGTAGGCGGGATGCACCTATACACGTTGGTTGCGACCCGCCATTAAAATTAGAGAAGAAGAAGAAGAAGGGTTTAATGTGAAAACTATTTAAACTGACCCCACACACCGCAGGTCCAGCATGGTGAAAAGACCAAAGTAAATCAATTTGAATTGTTTTTATATTATTTGTTTTATTTTTATTAATGGTGGAAAAAATGCCCAGAAAACAGGGCTTAACATGCTAGCAAGTAAGGTAATCAGTATTACAGTAAGTAATTAGGATAACTTTTGAGGATTTTTCGTTATTATTAAAGGAACACTCTGCCCATTTTCAACCAGCTTTGTATCATTAGAACATCAGTAGTATATCAGAAAACTGTAAACTGTTTTGAAGTCTGTCATTTAATTTGACAGTTATTGAGTGTTAAAGTGTGGACCAGTGACATCACTGGTCCACACTAACTCAAATTAATAACTCATTAACTCAAATCAACTCTCAATAACTGTCAAACTATTCATCATTCATCTAGTTTGACAGTTATTGAGAGTTGATTTGAGTTAATGAGTTATTCATTTGAGTTAGTGTGGACCAGTGATGTCACTGGTCCACACTTTAACACTCAATAACTGTCAAATTAAATGACAGACTTCAAAACAGTTTACAGTTTTCTGATACACTACTGATGTTCTAATGATACAAAGCTGGTTGAAAATGGGTGGAGTGTTCCTTTAAGAGTAATATTTCTATTTTGATTTTAGGACATAAAGGCAAATTAATTATTATAAATTATTTTTGCTGACATTCAGACTTTCTTATGTTTCCAACTGTTTTCTAAAATTGTTTTTTTTTGGCTGACATTCTGCCTTCATAACGTCTCATCTGGTTGATTCAATGCAGACAGAGAAAGCTCAGCTGTCACCAAATTGACTTTCAAATGCTTTTCCCTTGACTGTCTGAACCCTCTGGCCCCTGCTAAAGGCGGGATAAAACAAACCATGAAAAAAATTATTCGCAAATACTTTTTCACCTGGATTTGGATGTAGACCCTTACATCCCTAACACTTTTCTTTATGACACATTCATAGCACCTACACAGCATCTTCATGCCACATTCTTCAGGACTGATTCAACCCTTTTGTCACCTTCCAGTGTGTATTTAACACTTATGTCATTTGTGACCTTTATGTTGAACAGTGTGTCCAATTTTGAATAAAAAAAAAGTATGACATTTGTGTCACTGGAAAACAGGCCTTAGGGTTATGGATGTGTTATAAACTGGAGTTTCCGATGTGTGTTGATGAGAGTGTCTCTCTAGAGTCAGACATTTTGCTTGCAGTTTCTCCAGCCTATGCATTTGATATGGGATTGATAGACGGTAAATCACCTTTTTATTATACAGGGGGAGTCTCACTGAGAGCAATCCTCTCTTTTTCAGGAGTGCCCTGTTCACATTCACACACACATTCATACCTGGAAGCTGACCAGTACATGCAACCACCACAGTCTGATCTGCTGGCCAGGGCCGATTTTACACTTCATGGGCCCCTGGGCTATTCATCTCTGCAGGCCCCCCCCCCCCCCTCAAGCGGAAGGGGGTTGGGCGCCGCCGGAATTTTTTTTTTGTGTTTTTTTTTAACCTTTTTTAGCCGTATTTAAAGGAATATCTCATTTTAAATCAACATTAGGATTATACTGTTGTGATGTCATTATTCAGTATCTTCTCCTTTTCTCACTAACTTTCATGTCACCACCTGCTCTCCTGTCAGCATTCTAACTTACAAACACAAACTGTAGGTTTAGCCATCATGTTCTTTCATAAACAGCCTGATTGGAAAGAAAACATTGCCACTGAGATGTCACAACAAGCACTTTTATTATTATTATTTAGTATTTATTATTGCTGTTATTATTACAGTGCACACACACATTCTCACAATTATTGCACAAATCAATCAAGCAGTATTCAAGTCTGTTCGTACCTGAAATGTCTTCTTCCTGACTTTTGCCGTGGCAAAGCGTTTGACTAGAGTGGTGAAGTCCAATGTTCTAACAATGTCACTTTCCAATGACATCAATGTCAAGTGGGTGAGCCTTTCTTGTCCCATTGTAGACCGTATCCTGTTCTTGACAAGCCCAAGTTTTGAAAAGGAGCGCTCTCCAGAGGCATTTGTTACAGGGAGAGTTAAGTAAATCCTGAAGGCAATATCCACATTTGGAAAAACTGATGACAGGTTCCTCTTCCTTATTATTTGAAGCAAGTGCCGCACACTTTTATTGTCTTTGTTTTTGATGAATTCTTTGAATTGCACTATTTCATCTACAAATTAGGGAGCCCTCTCATAGGGTTCCATGTCGTTGTTCCGACCTCTCGCTGTTCCGACCTCCCCTCTCCCAGCCCCCATGCCTAAACCTAACCTCCCCCAGACCCTAACCCAAAACCTAACCTCTCCCACCCCCACGCCTAAACCTAACCTCCCCCAGACCCTAACCCAAAACCTAACCTCTCCCACCCCCCACGCTTAAACCTAAGGTCGGCATTGCGAGTGGTCGGCATAGCGGGTGGACACCCTCTCACAGTGAATGTTATTACTCTGCAAACAACATCAAGGGTCCCCCAAAAAAAAAAAAAAAAAAAAAAAAAAAAAAATTCTTTGGGCCCCTTGATGTCCCGGGCCCCGGGCTTCAGCCCGGGTAAGCCCGTTGGTAAAATCGGCCCTGCTGCTGGCCACTGATCAGCTCCACTGGAGTGATTGGGGTTAAGGGCCTTGCTCAAGGGCATCTCAGTGGTGGTAATGAGGGAGGGGCAAGCACTGCTTTTTCTCATTCCCCACCCCAGATTTATCCTGCCGGTCCCGGGGATTGAACCGACGACCTTCCGGTCACAAGCCCACTTCTTTAACCTTTAGGGCACCACTGTCCACCAGTGTTGGGCAAGTTACTTTCAAAATGTAATATACTACATATTACTAGTTACTTTCATTTGAAAGTAATAAGTTACTTTACAATATTACTTTCTGTGTAGAGTAACTCATTACTTATTACACTACTTTTGCATTACTTTTACCAAAACAACAGCAGCAGCAGAATGACATTGCCATCCCGGAACCATCCCGAAAAATAACTTCAACCACCTTGAAATCAGTGTAAACAATCCAAAATTCTAAATGTTATTCTTTTCCTTTGTTATTGTCATCTATAGTGGTTATTTGCATAAAAACACACAGTTTGATTAGGAAATAATTGTATCTTTTTTTAAATATGTGCTTTGATTTTATCAAATGTAACTCAATTTGTAACTTGAGTTACTTGACAAAGTAACTGGTATAATATTACTGAAATCCTATAAGTAATAAGTTATATTACTGAGTTACTGCTAAAAGTAATATATTACATGTAATATGTTACTTTTGTAATGAGTTACCCCCAACACTGCTGTCCACACCTATCCAGGCATTATTTGTGAGATCTGGCAGCGATGACTTAGCACTATAGCTGTGGGATGTTTTTTGTTTGTTTGGTTGTTGTTGTTTTTCCACTGAGCAGTACTGCTGCGTTTTCATGTTTCTGTGTGGAGTTTTTCTAAAGCCCATGGCACCCCAGTCAAACATTCTCCAACAACTGCCAACATTCTTGTTAACACGGCCACAGCTGGCCAGTCACACGCCGCTCATTCATAAAAACGGTTTGGTCAGGTTTCAGGTTGTTAACATGGCCACAGCTGGCCAGTCACACCGCGCTCATTCATAAAAACATGGCCACAGCTGGCCAGTCACACCGCGCTCATTCATAAAAACATGGCCACAGCTGGCCAGTCACACCGCGCTCATTCATAAGAACATGGCCACAGCTGGCCAGTCACACCGCGCTCATTCATAAAAACATGGCCACAGCTGGCCAGTCACATCGCGCTCATTCATAAAAACATGGCCACAGCTGGCCAGTCACACCGCGCTCATTCATAAAAACGCTTTGGTCAGGTTTCAGGTTAACATGGCCACAGCTGGCCAGTCACACCGCGCTCATTCATAAAAACATGGCCACAGCTGGCCAGTCACACCGCGCTCATTCATAAAAATGCTTTGGTCAGGTTTCAGGTTGCCATGTCTTTGAGGTTCAGAGGAATTAGCTTTAAAAATGACTGGGTTCCTCTCAGAGTCGGAACGCCGAAATGTCCCGCCGGTCGTGATTATGACCTCCATGCGTTCTGGTGGTCTGGCTCAGGGAAAAAAACAGGGAAGAGACATGAACACCTACAAGATCCTTCTCCACCCAAAATCGTGTTTTCCTCGCAACCGCTAATGTCAATGGCTGGGTTTCCCAAAAGCTTCTTTGCGCTAAGAAGCTAATTTAACCCTTCTTAAGGCTCCCATAAGAAGCCAACGTGTTTCCCGATTGCTTCTTAGCCTAAAATTATCTTCCAATTATCTTCCATTAAGAAGGCTGCGTTTCCCAAAAGCTTCTTAGCGCTAAGATGATCTTTCGTTAAGAAGGTTTTGTAAGAAGGGTCTGGGGCATTCTTAACACCTTCTTAATGACAAAACACTGGCAGATCCAGCCGCGTCAGGCAAAAGGAGATACTTGTGTCCACTGTTCCTCTTGTGTTTTTCCCTTTTTCACATTTCCAATTTCTGTGTTTAACCAGTTACCACAGTGGGCTTTTGATAGATTTTCAGGTTATGCAATGTTGATTATGTGTATTCTGAAGACTATAAACGTGATTATAGTAAATCCAAAACTGACAACTGCCAAACACTTTTATTCACCACCTAGCTGCATCTTTCTCATTTGCAGTGCCACTGTCATGGTTTGACCTTTTCAGACAGACACACCACCTGAGTCTGTAATGTGCCAGTTATTTAACTTGCTCAGTCATCCCAG
Organism: Poromitra crassiceps; assembly: GCF_964638095.1. Lineage (NCBI taxonomy): Eukaryota > Metazoa > Chordata > Actinopteri > Beryciformes > Melamphaidae > Poromitra > Poromitra crassiceps. The sequence continues at coordinate 14,128 of NW_028150521.1, read as the reverse complement.
CCCGGTGTTCCAAAAGCAACTTAGTCCTGAGCTCCACAAGCACAAGAAGATATGCTTATTGACCTTTTGTGGTCCAGACCTGACCTTCTCATTAAAGGTCTAAACACCGGAGAGCGCCGGTTGAATCTGACGTCCCTGTTTGGAGCTAAGTGGACAAACGATGATGATTACAATGCTGCTAGTCTGTATCTAGAATATTTCAAATTGGGCTCATGTAAAACTGCATTAAAAACCATTAAAAAGGAGGCCAACACTTTAGCCAATCCAATCCACTTTATTTATAAAGCACATTTACAACAACACAGTTGACCTAAGTGCTGTACACTCAAAGAAAAAAAAAAGAAATAGCAGTGAAGAAGAAAATACTCGGCACACACAAAATAATAGACAGACACAGCGACTAACGGTAGTCAGACAGAAATTCAAATAAAATAAAAAAACACAACTCCCATACATACATGGCTTATGATGATGGCCTTACTGTGCATTCACACCAAGGCGAAAGGAACACTTAACTCGCACGTACATGTATTATTCGCTCGACTTGCAAAATCGCCTTGGCGAAATCTCATCTACTCTGGCGTTTGCATTGACTTGGTATGTAATCTCGTCGGTGTGAACATACAGAATGTAATGTAACCTGTATATTAGCCAATGGAAAAGTGCGGGGAGCACACAATAATGGCCCATCGTTCTTGGAAACAAGAGAAGAAATTGGAGGAACTTAGCTGTACCATCAACATCAATTCATGGTTTTTCCGGGAAACATCCTTATAATTATCAGTTTCTTTCTGGGAAATGATTAGGATATTGCAGAGCCCAAAAATAAAGCCTTAATGTGTCCTGCTGTTGTGTTTCTGTTTAGGTTAATACAGTGGAATTAGGCTGCTTTAAAGTAGTGCTACAAAAAAGAAAAAGAAAAGTCTAATTTAACCTCCAGGGCAAACCTGGCTGCTGACTGGTGATTGAAAGCTCGGCTGTGTGGGCCCATGTGGAGTGTTGCATGGTGCTGTGTTCTGTTTGGCTTGAATACGATGTTCTGTTTGGTTTTCTTTTTTATTATCATGTTAATAAAGTTTATGAAACCAGTGAGTGAGTCTGACTGTTTCTAAGTCATGTTTAATGAGGTGTCAGCATTTGTCAATAAGATCGATTTCTGTCTTTGTAACTCTGCAGTCATTTTTGAGCTGCAGCATCCCTGCTGGTCGCCTGGCGCTGGAAAGAGACTGACACCTAGCGGCAGTTTTGGGAACTGCGTGAGATTTTTGAAAAAAGAAAGCACACAAAAAACAGTTTCACTTCCTTCTGCCAAACATGAAACATCCAATGTGAACATTCAACAAAACACTGTGTAATTTAACCTAGTTTACCACAACATTCAAAATGTGGATAAACTTCAGAGATTTAAAAACAAAACAAAAACATATTTCCCAACTGAATAAAAACTGTCTAAAACAGTTATGGTTTTGAACTGAACAAACAGCTGTTTGTTCAAACAGCAAAACTGTTCAGATGCTGGTAAATTCATGTTACTTACTTTACTTTATTGTTTAGTTAGACAGGACAGTGCACATTAAAGGAACACTCTGCCCATTTTCAACCAGCTTTGTATCATTAGAACATCAGTAGAAAACTGTAAACTGTTTTGAAGTCTGTCATTTAATTTGACAGTTATTGAGTGTTAAAGTGTGGACCAGTGACATCACTGGTCCACACTAACTCAAATTAATAACTCATTAACTCAAATCAACTCTCAATAACTGTCAAACTAGATGAATGATGAATAGTTTGACGGGCCACATCAGCGTTATGGTCAAAGGGCCGGTTCTAAATGTAACACGATATAAATGTATAGCCTACTTATTATCATAGTACATAATTGCCTCTGATTCAATTATGTGTATTATGTTATCATAATTAAAATTGCCTAAGTGGGCAGGTGGGGGTTAGTCACGATTTTGCGGGCTGTGTCTGTGTCTGTGACATCATCAATGATGTCATAAATCAGGAATTTTATTAGTGATGTCACTTGCAATTGTGATGTCATCAGTGATGTCACTCGAGCAATTGTGATGTCATCAGTGATGTCACTCGAGCAATTGTGATGTCATCAGTGATGTCACTCATCCTTCCTGGCTGAGGCTATATAAGTGGTGGAAGATCCAAGCCACCCACCAGTCGACCGGAAAGCCATAAGAAGAAGAAGCTGCTGCTCAACACTGGCAACACTGCTGCAGAAAGACATATTTTAACTTTTCTCATAAGGAAGGAAGAACTCAACATTGTACCATGGGCAAAACCAAGCAGACTGCCCGTATGTCCACTGGAGGAAAAGCTCCCAGGAAGCAGACTGCCCGTAAATCCACTGGAGGAGAAGCTCCCAGGAAGCAGCTCGCCACCAAGGCTGTCCGTAAGAGCGCCCCGGCCACCGGCGGCGTCAAGAAGCTAGTCCAGGAGGCTCTACTCTCCCTGCCAGGGACAGCCATAGAGGCCCCACTGCCCCTGCCTGGGACAGCAAAGGAGTCTCTGGAGGCTCTACTCCCTCCCTTAGAAATCAACCGAGCTGCTGATCCGCAAGCTGCCCTTCCAGCGCCTGGTCTTCAAGACTGACCTGCGCTTCCAGATCTCTGCTGTCACGGCTCTGCAGGAGGCCAGCGAGGCTTACCTGGTCGGCCTGTTTGAGGACACTAACCTGTGTGCACCATCCACACCAAGAGGGTCACCATCATGCCCAAAGACCTCCAGCTGGCCCGCCGCATCCGCGGAGAGCGCGGATAACACTAGAAAGACCACAGTGTCATTTTGAGCTTTTTGAAATGTATATGTTCAATAACCTTGTTGAATTAAAAATGACAATACTGCGGGTACCTGACTTTTCCTAAAAGTGTCTGTATTCCCAAGCGGAAAAAATATATACTTAATTATACTTAATTATTTAAAAAAAACATACCATTAAGAGCTCGGAAAACCTCTTGTTCTCTGGCCGTGGTCGATTCAGCTACAGAGTCTTCGTCATCCGATGCAAGCTGAAGCCGCGCCTATAAGCAAAAATTCCTAAGTCGTCTTACTTCTCAATATGACCCATTAGGAAGTATTAGAAAGTCTGCTGTGAGACATTGTAAAAGTTCCCACTTCATGCTGTTTAAACATGCCTCACGGATCTTTTGTAGCTTCTGCTACAGACAAGGTTTGGTCTTTTGCATTCAGTTGGTGGGGCGGCACTGTAAGCGGACAAATGAAGCAAGTGTTGCTTTGTCACAATGTTGCGTAAGTAAAAATTGTTCATTTGAATGCATTTTTTTGCTGGTGTGGATTTATCTGGGGAGGCAAGGGAAATCCTGTTTTCCACGAAATGGGACCTTTAAGGACGAGCCTCACTAATTATTTTTTTTTTCATTAGGGCTCTCACTTATATAATATAAATGGGTTATAATATAAATGACCATTGGCCTCCCCAATCCCGAACCAGACCACAGGAAGGAGGGGGGGGAGGGAAGGGGGGGGGGGGGGGGGGGCAAAGGAGAACGTAAGTTATGACTATAACTATGGATCTATGAGACCGAACGATGACCATCACCACGGTCTTACAAGTGAATGATGCGTCGCTTCTCCTTAATCTCCGAGACATTAATATCAACAAAGTCAGGTGACTGACCTCAGGAGGCCGGACCAGAGGGCGGAGCCTATAAATACCTCCAGGAGTCCGCGCCGACTTCCTCCAGCCTGGAACGCTTCATCCCGTTCCTAGCCACAAGAGATGGTGACGGTCATCGTTGGGTCTCATAGATCCATAGTTATAGTCATAGCTTACGATCTATTTCGACCTCACTCAGACCGTCACCACGGTCTTACAAGTGGATGACGCATACCATCAAGGTCGCCAGGAACAGAAGATTCCAAGCAGTCACTTCTGCGTCCAGCAGCTGACAGTACAGCTGACCCCACCGGTGCTGGCGCCGCCACATTGACTCTGTAAAAACGAGAAAAAGTGCATGGAGCAGTCCATGATGCTGCTGCACAGATCTCTGCCACAGAAACCCCTTTCAAAGCTGCCCAGGAAGTGGCCATACTCCTAGTAGAGTGTGCCACCAGATCTCTAGGGACAGGAAGGTCCTGCCCACCGTAGGCATGAGAGATCGTGTCGACCACCCAGTGTGACAACCGCTGCTTAGACGAGACGGGAAACCCCAGTTTGTTCCCACCATAACAGACAAACAGCTGTGCGTGTGCGTGCCGCAAGGACTGAGTGCGTGCCACATAAGCCCTTAACACCCTTACTGGACACAATGTCTGCAGGTCTATGCTGTCCCCCGCTGAGGCGGGCTCTGGCTTGAACGAGCTGATTTCAATGACTTGATTTACAGTCTGAAAATTCACGACCTTGGGGAGGAATGAGGGATTGGGCCACAGTGACACCCCGGTGTCGTCAGCCTTCCACCTCAAACACTGTTCACTAACTGACAGAGCATGTAACTCACTTATTCTCTTGGCTGAACACATTGCCAAGAGGAACAGCGTCTTAAGCGAGAGAAACTTAAACTCGGCCTGCTCAATAGGCTCATACGGAGCCCGAGTCAGCGACCGCAACACCAAGGTGAGATCCCATCATGGAGCCCTCAGCACCCTGCCCGGCCGCAGCCGGTATGTGCCCTTGATGAATTCTGACACCAAGCGGTGTCTCCCCACAGACGCACCTTCCACTGCTTCATGGAAGCTGGAAATGGCTGCTGCATATACCTTAACAGTGCTAGATGCCCTCCCTGCGTCGAAGATCGACTGAAGGAAGCGTAGTACCCCCTGAACAGGGCAGGTGGATGGGTCCAGCTGCCACTTACGACACCAATCCGAGAATACCTTCCATTTCTGGCTGTAGCTAGCTTGTGTGGAAGGGGCCTTAGTGCTACGTATTGTATACATGACAGCTTCGTCTAGCCCAAGAGGGAGGGGCTGCGCAGCGGCCAGGCCCACAGCTTCATTGCCGCAGATTTGGCGTGCCAAATCCGACCCTGTGCCTGGGACAGAAGATCTGCCTTGGCAGCGCCCATGGTTGGCCGTGGACCAACCGGAGGAGAACTGGAAACCAGTGCCTCCCCGGCCACCTGGGAGCTATTAACAAGACCCTGTAGTGCCCAGTGGCCACCCTGTGGAGTACATGGGGGATCAGAGGCAGCGGAGGAAAAGCATACAACAAGCCTGTTGGCCACTCTTGAGACAGAGCATCTGTTCTGCTCCAGGGCACCCCCTGAGGCCTCATCGAGAACCAGTTCTCGCAGTGAGTCAACTCTACTGTTGCAAACAGGTCCATCCGAGCCCTGCCGAATTGGGACCACAGCCGAGCTACGACCTCGGGATGTAGCCTCCACTCGTCCGGGAGAGGGCCTGTCCTGGACAGGAGATCTGCCGCTTGATTCTCCACCCCCGGGATATACATTGCCCTGAGAGACGCTAGGCGGAGAAAGGCCCACAGCCACAGCTTCCTGGCCACCTGGAGACAGCGGAGAGACCTGGTGCTCCCCTGGTGATTTATGGTGTACACCGTGGAGGAGTTGTCTGTCCTCACTAGGACATGTCTGTTCCTGATGAAGGGGAGAAGCTCCACCAAGGCCAGGTGGACCGCTCTCAACTCCAAAACGTTGATGTGCTCGCCCCTCCAAGGAGGCGTCCACACACCCCTTACCATCCTGCCTTCCCAGACTGCCCCCCAGCCTGTTAGGGAGGCATCCGTGGACACTACTGTCCTGCGTGATGGGATGACCCCCAGCGGAACCCCGGCTGTCAGAAAGGCCTTGTCCCTCCAGGGGTGCAGTGCCCCGACGAATGCCCGCGTCACTCTGAGTCTCACTCTCCGGTCTCGTTCCGGATGGATATTGAAGGCGTTCACCCATCTCTGCAGCGGCCGAGCCTTGAGAAGACCCAAGGGAAGCACCACTACTGCTGCTGCAATCATGCCTAGCAGCTTCTGAAATTGCACCAATTTTAGCTGTCTGCCTGGACGGAACAGCTCGACCTGAGCCAAGAGTCTCATAACCCTCTGCGGGGTGAGAGAAGCCGACATGAGGGAATTTAAGCACAGACCCACAAACATTGTATGCTGTGCCGGCTCGAGACTGCTTTTCTCAAATTCACCTTGAAGCCGAGCGCCTGCACGTGATTGATGACCCTCTGCGTGTCCCGCACACTCTGACTGCGACTTGGGGCACAGATCAGCCAGTCGTCCAGGTACGGGAGGATCTTCAGGCCGGCCACCTGCAGTGGACGTAGAGCTGCTGCCACCACCCTGGTAAACACCCTTGGTGACAGAGACAGGCCAAATGGGAGGACCTTGAACTGGTAAGCTTCTCCTTGGAACGCAAACCGTAGAAATGGCCTGTGGTTTGGGCAGATGGGGACGTGAAAGTATGCGTCCTTTAGGTCTATGGAAGTAAACCACTCTCCTTCCTCGATAGACTCCACAATCTGTTTGTTGGACAACATTTTGAAAGGCAGAACCTTTATGAAGGCATTTAGCCGCCTGAGGTCCAAAATGGGCCGCAGGCCGCCATCTTTTTTTGGAACTATGAAGTATCTGGAGTAGAACCCAGCGCGTTGTTCGCTGCTGTCTACTCTCACAATGGCCTGCTTCTGCAGTAGGGTTGAAATTTCTTCTGCTAAAATTTTTGCCTGGATTGAATCTCTGACCACGGTCATACCGACCGTGGAAAAAGGAGGGGGTCGCCGCCGAAACTGGATTCTGTATCCATTTGCCACCAAGGCCAGTACCCAAGGGTCTGACACACAGGTTTCCCAGCTGTCCAGGCGCAGCTGAGACACCGGTTCGACGGCTGACCCCTGTGTCCTAGGTGACGTTCCCCTGAGGCCTTGGACCTCTGGGGGGGCGGCCTCTCTGTCTCTGGGGCATGCCCCTGGAGTACCCACCGGGCTGGTGCCCCTGCTGGCGCTGCAGAGGGCGTTTTGCACCGCCACCCGAGGTTGCAAACTCCACCCCCTGTCGCCTGCCACTCCCCCGGGACCATGAAGACTGGCGTGGGGGCTGAGATCCGCTAGCCCCATACCTGGCACTAAATGTGCGCCGCACACTTTCCCTAGTGCGGCGTGATTTCTCCGCTTTGTCCAACACTCCCTGAGAGTCTGGGTGAAAGACATTGCCAGGCACCACTGGCATGATTGTGAGATCTCTCCTCATATTGTCTGGCAAAGTGGTCGGCGCCAACCAAACCTGCCTGCGTGCCAGCATAGCGGCTGACATGGATGCACCAATATCCCTAGTAAGTTGACTATGAACTACCAGGGCCGTGTCCACCAAATCCCTGGTGTCCTGATCCTCAGGGCCAGTGGTCTTCCTAATGGCTGCCAGCAGAATCGCCAGGGCATTGCCCGACCGGGCTGCACGTGTGGCCGCATTGTAGGCGTGACACACCAACTTGTCTGTCTTTTGACATTCTTTAACTGGGCAACGAGGGTTAGCGGTCACTCGCTCCGGGCCGAGTGACGTCAGGGCCGCAAACTCCCCCTCGACTGGTGGCATGTTCGCCAGCCCAGTCTCTAGCCCATACTGGGACTTGACTAGTCTGCGACACCCAGAATTAAACAGTGGAGCCCTGTCTGGATTGTCCCACGACATTCTGAGCATGTTCAGATAATCCGGAGCCGCCGGGATAGCCACTGACAGCTGGGCCCGGTGAATACCGGCCCAAACGCCATCAACTGGAACCGGAGCCTCCGCCGGTATGTCCAGCCCCACAATTTTGGCTGCGCTCACGCATTTGGATACCACATCCATGGGTGAGACCCCACTGCCGTCCTCACTGCCACGAGCCGACTCCGTCGCCCGCTGTGAAGACCTGAGTCTGTCATCTTGTGACGCATATAAATCGAGGACATCTGGGTGATCCTGCCCCTCGCTCTGATATGTGGGCAGCTCAAGGTCGGCAGACCCCCCTTGGTCTTGAGACTCTGGGGTTGCCACCGAGACCGTGCGTCGGCCCTCCACAGCAGCAAGTCTCCCTGAGAGACTCTTGATTGCTGCTAGGATCTCCAGCTGGATGTCCCCTTGCTGTGGCTGATCCTCCACTGAGACCCGGTGCCGACGAGCCGGACTACCCGACCTCTGCCCACGATGTTGTTCAGGCGAGGCCTCACGTTTCCTGTGTCTCTTACTGCGACCAGAGGAGTGTCTGGCCTGTCCCTTCTCTTCTCTCTGTCTTTTGGTAGGTGGCCGTTCCACCGCCTTCTCCAAAAGTACGGCTCTCTGCCGCCGTTCCTCCAGAGAGAGATCCAAGGCCTCCCCGCAAGGGTTGTCAATGTCCTCGAGGACATGGTCCAAACCGAGGCAGGGGGGACATTCCCGATGGCCATCCTGGGGGTCCATCCGACCACCACAGCCATAGCACTGATAGGCCATTCCCCCACCAGCTCGTTGTAGCTGGGGTACGGAGGCGGCACCAGGGTCCCCCTGTGCACAGGGGTTGCGGACCCACAAACACTCTCACCCAATGGTGTGTGTTGTTGTTGTTGTTTTCCAGGTACTTTTTCCTGTTCCTACCCCCACTCTGCAAAAGATGGATGTAGAACAACAGTAATGAACACAACAGCTGTAGAACACTGCTTCTACCTGCTGTTTTATTTTTATTAATTAATTAATCACTTAATTAATTATTATATCAATATTGCTTAATCAATATGACTGTAAGAGCCCCACTCCCTGTGTGTGCACAAGGAAGGGCAGAAAGCACCGAAAATACACTTTAAATTTCCAAGCTTACCTGCTTTCTTCTAAAACAGATGAACCTGTAGTTATCTTATAGCTGCTCGTTACCTGCTTTCCCACCAGGTGTAACAATTAAGCCACCTAGAACGGAGATGTGTTACCAAACATGAAACACTCTCAACAATACATTTTGCTTTGCCAGGTGTAACCAACCTAGAATGGAGATGTGTTACCAACATGCAACACTCTCAACAATACATTTTGCTTTGCCAGGTGTAATCAATTAAGCCACCTAGGCTGGAGATGTGTTACCAAACATGAACACTCTCAACAACACATTTTGCTTTGCCAGGTGTAAACAATTAAGCCACCTAGAATGGAGATGTGTTACCAGCCATGAAACACTCTCCCGGATACATTTTAATGTGGCTACGGTTAACTTACCAATGCTTTTCCATTTCCAAGTTAACACCACACAGCAGAGAAACCACTTACAATCCTCAGGGGCCCCAGGCGCCTGCATCAAGTGACGGATTGCACACAGTGGAATCATAAGAATCATGGTACTTACCACCAGTCTGGGATAAGCGAGAAAGGCAAAGAGGAAGTCGGCGCGGACTCCTGGAGGTATTTATAGGCTCCGCCCTCTGGTCCGGCCTCCTGAGGTCAGTCACCTGACTTTGTTGATATTAATGTCTCGGAGATTAAGGAGAAGCGGCGCATCATTCACTTGTAAGACCGTGGTGACGGTCTGAGTGAGGTCGAAATAGATCCGACGTGCCACGTTCAAAATCATCATAAAAGTATTATTTTATTTTTAATATGTAGGCCTATGTTTGATATTCAATATGTACACGTGCATGCACATACACACATATGCTGTCCCAGTCACTGCTCCACCCCCTCTGCTGGATCTGGGGAGGGCCGTAGGTGGACCTGCACATGCTTCCTCCAATACATGTGCAGTCGCCAGCTGCTTCTTTTCACCCGAGAGTGAGGAGTTTCACCGGTGGGACGTAGCGTGTGGGAGGATCACGCTACCTCCCCAGTTCCCCTCACACAATGACACAGGGAGACAGAAAGAGAATTTCAAAATATGACAAACCAAGTAACACGTGTGTAGTTATCCTGCTTGATGTTATGCAATCATTTCAGATACTGTTGAGTTAAACTCACTCACTGCACCAGCAGACTACACTTCCCAAAATGCAGCAGCAAAATGGCCACTCATTAGCTGAGTGAGAGCACCAGAGCAAGCAATCACACCAACTCATCAGCTCAGTCAAATCACCTGTGTGCAGGTGTCTCAGCAGAATCACTCTGCACTTCAAGAGAGACACAGCCACACAGAAAAGAGGACTGTTCAGCTCAATTCAACGCAACTCATGAAGATGCTACTGGTACTGTATGAATGAAATTAATGAATGAAATTAATAATGATAAGAAATGTTTGATTTGTCATTGAAATTATAAATAGTTTAAAAATGAAATGAATGAAATGATAAGCAGGATTCAATTGGAGTGCTTAAGTTGTTTGGATTATTTTTCTCTGATTGAATAAATTTAACTTGTAAATTTCTGCTTGTTTTGAAGGTTTTCAACCTGATTGAAAAAGATTCATCTTGATTCATTCCCCCAACAAAGAAAAATAAAAGTTGGAAAGTGGAAAAGAGTTGTCCCATTGCATTCTTCATGGTTGACCAGGCCAATTTCAAGTTTGGGCAGGAGCTGCACAAAACAAACCTATGATAACTTGACAGATACACATCAACTCTGTAAACCATTTTAACTTGTTTTTATATATATGTACCTAATCATTGCTGTTATTCTTGTCCAGAAACAATCTATGTGATTAATGTATGTACATATATAAACTGTTCAGGATCCACCAATTTGCTGTTGTTGTTTTTTTGTTTGAAATTGATTTATAGTTTAACACATTTAACAACATGTATATTAAAAGTATACTTTTAAGAAGTATGTTAATCACATCCAGGAGCACATTCATAAATAGTATACTTAAAGGAACACTCTGCCCATTTTCAACCAGCTTTGTATCATTAGAACATCAGTAGTATATCAGAAAACTGTAAACTGTTTTGAAGTCTGTCATTTAATTTGACAGTTATTGAGTGTTAAAGTGGACCAGTGACATCACTGGTCCACACTAACTCAAATTAATAACTCATTAACTCAAATCAACTCTCAATAACTGTCAAACTAGATGAATGACTTCAAAACCGTCATCTAGTTTGACAGTTATTGAGAGTTGATTTGAGTTAATGAGTTATTAATTTTATATAAATCATATGGTTTATATAGTGGTAAGATCAAATGTTTTGATTTATATAGTGGTAAGATCAAATGTTTTGATTTATATAGTGATATCAAATGTTTTGATTTATATAGTGGTAAGTGTGATGTTTACACTAGTTCATGTGTTACATGTTTGTAGATAAGCTATGCCACCTAGTGGAGCTTACAGGCTATAAACAGTCAGCTATCTTTGCAATCAGGCAGTCAGCGAGACAGCCATATATGATACCGCTGTATGCACGAGAGACCACGAATAAAGAGTGTTGTTCAGTACGTCGTTGTCCGTCTGGTCAATTACTGACAACAGAAACATTACAGTAAGATCAAATGTTTTGATTTATATAGTAGTAAGACAAAATGTTTTGATTTATATAGTAGTAAGATCAAATGTTTTGTGAATATGACCGCTAACTTTTACCTTCAGATAAACTTTTATTTTTAGACCAGCCTGAAGATCTGAGGCTGGAAAGCTTGTTTCTCTGTTTAAATCTCTGTATAAATCATTATGTGCTTCAGATGTTTTGATTTAGATGTGTAAGCTTAGATCAATAGATCATTATTCAGATGTTTTGATTTAGATGTGTAACCTCAGTGTTGTGATGTGTGAAGCTTCAGTCATCAGACTTTGGAGGAAAAGCAAAGGTATGAAAAGATGTTAAAGAGTCCATCATTAATCTTCATGACTGTGCAGTCCCAACCTCTACCAACTACCACACATGAGAGGAGAGGAGGAGATGAGATGGGGAGGAGTGGAGTGGAGAGGAGAGAGTAGAGGATTGGAGAGGAGAGGACGGGAGAGAAGAGGAGGGGAGAGGAAAGGAGACAGGAGATGAGAGGGGGAACGAGATGAGGAGAGGAGTGGAGGAGAGTGGGAGAAGAGGAGTGTGGAGGAGAGGTGGAGAGGAGTGGAGGAGAGGAAGGGAGAGGAGTGGAGAGTGGGAGGGGAGGGGAGGAGAGTGGAGTGGAGAGTGAGAGGGGAGGAGAGGAGTGGAGAGTGAGAGGGGATGAGAGTGGAGTGGAGAGTGGGAGGGGAGGAGAGTGGAGTGGAGAGGAGGAAGGAGAGGATGGAGGAGAGGGGAGGAAGAGAGAGGAGAGGAGACTGGCTGGTTTTGGGCCCTCCCAGGTCTGGACAAGACTGTCAGCTAAATGCTAAACACATGTACAACACTCCTTTTTATTGCTTTATTTTGTATTAATTTTGTTGTGACTTCTATCCTGTAACAGCTTGTGGAACTTCTACTTTCTCATTTTGAAGATTTAGCTTGAAGTAAACGTTTGCATGGTCTCCTCTTGATGAGCTCAGGCCAAAGAAACCCATTTAAGAGCTGAGACCTAAACCTTTTTACTTCACTGCTGAAAAACTGTCTTTTTAAAGAGAAAAGTGTGATACAGCTCCTTTAAATATTTGCCATATTTTGTTTCTTCTTTGTAAGAAAAAGTAATAAAGAGAAAATGTGGTTGTAGAAAACAACAAGTGTCAGTCCTGTGTGTGTGTGTGTGTGTGTGTGTGTGTGTGTGTGTGTGTGTGTGTGTGTGTGTGTGTGTGTGTGTGTCTGTGTGTGTGTGTGTGTGTGTGTGTGTGTGTGTGTGTGTGTGTGTGTGTGTGTGTGTGTGTGTGTGTGTGTGTGTGTGTGTGTGTGTGTGCGTGCGTGCGTGCGTGCGTGCGTGCGTGTGTGTGTGTGTGTGTGTGTGTGTGTGTGTGTGTGTGTGTGTGTGTGTGTGTGCGCGCGTGTGGCAGCAGCAACACAGCAACACAAATTGAAACACTGTAGATTCTCTCCCTTTGTCCAAATTAAAGCTCAACCCTGGCATCATGCAAATTCCTTCAAGTAGAAATGTTGTGAAGACCAGAGACATTAGCTCGTCTCTCTGCAGATGACAAGGAAAACATGTTTTTTTCACTGAAACAAGATTAAACATCAAAACCATAAGATGGAACGCAGGGTGGAAAACTGAAGTGGTTTCCTGTGACGATAGTATGATGGTGTGAAGAGCAGACAGCATCACCCGGCAACAGATGACTGATAAAAGGAGGTTTGTGGTGGTGTTGCTATGGAACATGACAGCTATTGGGCATTTTAGCATTTTTTCTAACCATCTGTGAAAGAATTGTTTACCAACAATAGCTTTCTTCACCAATGTGTTCACATAGGTGTCTACTAACACCTCTCAATTTATTCCAAACCAAATCCACTGGGAAAATTCTTGGAAGCCAATCAAAGTTGGGGTACCCCGAGGGCCTGGGGGCGAAAAAATTGAAAACTAAAAAATGTACAATATTAACTTATGTGGTGTCTAACTAGGGGTTTTGGGGGTGTGCTGAATCGTTAGTTTTAAGTAAAGCATTAGTTTTAAGTAAAAAATAAATAAAAAAAGCTCCCTGGCCATAAAAAAAATATTTTATGAAGATATTACAAACAGAAATGTATCTCAATTGAAACCTCAGTCAATCAGTTCTCTATAGTTCACATCCAAATCCCCGGCCTTCCCTCACTCCTCTTGTCATTTGGCTGGTTGATGTTCTGGCAGAGTTACAATGACAGTTGCTGCAAGAGAGATAAGCCCGGAGAGAGTGCTGTGCTGCAGCTGCTGTTCTCAGGTTTGATTCTCTCAGCAGCGGCCTGCTTGCTGAACATGTCAAATCTCAATAGTTCACAGCCCACTTTGATGATGTCATCTTTCTTGATAATCTCATCTTTCACTTTGATGATGTCATCTTTCACTTTGATGATGTCATCTTTCTTGGCTCGGATGTCCAGAATCATGTGCATGGCCCTCTCCACTTTGTCAGTCCTGTTGATTTGCTAAACTGGGACACTACACACACACACACACACACACACACACACACACACACACACACACACACACACACACACACACACACACACACACACACACACACACACACACACACACAGTACTGCAGCCAGAGAAGCTGTGCGAGAAGTTCAGATACTTCCAGTACTGTATCTCTCTGCCTCCCGGATGTTTGCGACATCATAAGATGTATCTTTGTGTAACCTTTGGGTTACGTCATTGGCATTCGTCACGCCCACTCAGTCAGCTCCCCTGATTACACACAGCCGCTTGGGATTAAATACC
>NW_028150522.1:0-20247 GCF_964638095.1 Poromitra crassiceps | reverse complement strand
AAAATCAGACTTGACACCAGAGAGGCTGAATACCGCACTGAGTCAATGCGGTCTTAGCCTCTCTGGTGTCAACACTCTGTCTGATTTTGGATTTTTTTTTTTTCTTTTTCAAAATCAGACTTGACACCAGAGAGGCTGAATACCGCACTGAGTCAATGCGGTCTTAGCCTCTCTGGTGTCAACACTCTGTCTGATTTTGGATTTTTTTTTTTTTTTTTTCCAAAATCAGACTTGACACCAGAGAGGCTGAATACCGCACTGAGTCAATGCGGTCTTAGCCTCTCTGGTGTCAACACTCTGTCTGATTTTGGATTTTTTTTTTTTTTTTTTCCAAAATCAGACTTGACACCAGAGAGGCTGAATACCGCATTGAGTCAATGCGGTCTTAGCCTCTCTGGTCTCAACACTCTGTCTGATTTTGGATTTTTTTTTTTTTTTTTCCAAAATCAGACTTGACACCAGAGAGGCTGAATACCGCACTGAGTCAATGCGGTCTTAGCCTCTCTGGTCTCAACACTCTGTCTGATTTTGGATTTTTTTTTTTTTTTCCAAAATCAGACTTGACACCAGAGAGGCTGAATACCGCACTGAGTCAATGCGGTCTTAGCCTCTCTGGTGTCAACACTCTGTCTGATTTTGGATTTTTTTTTTTTTTTTTCCAAAATCAGACTTGACACCAGAGAGGCTGAATACCGCACTGAGTCAATGCGGTCTTAGCCTCTCTGGTGTCAACACTCTGTCTGATTTTGGATTTTTTTTTTTTTTTTCCAAAATCAGACTTGACACCAGAGAGGCTGAATACCGCACTGAGTCAATGCGGTCTTAGCCTCTCTGGTCTCAACACTCTGTCTGATTTTGGATTTTTTTTTTTTTTTTCCAAAATCAGACTTGACACCAGAGAGGCTGAATACCGCACTGAGTCAATGCGGTCTTAGCCTCTCTGGTGTCAACACTCTGTCTGATTTTGGATTTTCTTTTTTTTTCTTTTTCAAAATCAGACTTGACACCAGAGAGGCTGAATACCGCACTGAGTCAATGCGGTCTTAGCCTCTCTGGTCTCAACACTCTGTCTGATTTTGGATTTTTTTTTTTTTTTTTTTCCAAAATCAGACTTGACACCAGAGAGGCTGAATACCGCACTGAGTCAATGCGGTCTTAGCCTCTCTGGTGTCAACACTCTGTCTGATTTTGGATTTTTTTTTTTTTTTTTCCAAAATCAGACTTGACACCAGAGAGGCTGAATACCGCACTGAGTCAATGCGGTCTTAGCCTCTCTGGTCTCAACACTCTGTCTGATTTTGGATTTTTTTTTTTTTTTTTTCCAAAATCAGACTTGACACCAGAGAGGCTGAATACCGCACTGAGTCAATGCGGTCTTAGCCTCTCTGGTGTCAACACTCTGTCTGATTTTGGATTTTTTTTTTTTTTCTTTTTCAAAATCAGACTTGACACCAGAGAGGCTGAATACCGCACTGAGTCAATGCGGTCTTAGCCTCTCTGGTCTCAACACTCTGTCTGATTTTGGATTTTTTTTTTTTTTTTTCCAAAATCAGACTTGACACCAGAGAGGCTGAATACCGCACTGAGTCAATGCGGTCTTAGCCTCTCTGGTGTCAACACTCTGTCTGATTTTGGATTTTTTTTTTTTTTTTTCCAAAATCAGACTTGACACCAGAGAGGCTGAATACCGCACTGAGTCAATGCGGTCTTAGCCTCTCTGGTCTCAACACTCTGTCTGATTTTTGATTTTTTGATTTTTTTTTCCAAAATCAGACTTGACACCAGAGAGGCTGAATACCGCACTGAGTCAATGCGGTCTTAGCCTCTCTGGTGTCAACACTCTGTCTGATTTTGGATTTTTTTTTTTTTTTTCCAAAATCAGACTTGACACCAAAGAGGCTGAATACCGCACTGAGTCAATGCGGTCTTAGCCTCTCTGGTCTCAACACTCTGTCTGATTTTGGATTTTTTTTTTTTTTTTCCAAAATCAGACTTGACACCAGAGAGGCTGAATACCGCACTGAGTCAATGCGGTCTTAGCCTCTCTGGTGTCAACACTCTGTCTGATTTTGGATTTTTTTTTTTTTTTTTCCAAAATCAGACTTGACACCAGAGAGGCTGAATACCGCACTGAGTCAATGCGGTCTTAGCCTCTCTGGTCTCAACACTCTGTCTGATTTTGGATTTTTTTTTTTTTTTTCCAAAATCAGACTTGACACCAGAGAGGCTGAATACCGCACTGAGTCAATGCGGTCTTAGCCTCTCTGGTCTCAACACTCTGTCTGATTTTGGATTTTTTTTTTTTTTTTTCAAAAATCAGACTTGACACCAGAGAGGCTGAATACCGCAATGAGTCAATGCGGTCTTAGCCTCTCTGGTCTCTCAACACTCTGTCTGATTTTGGATTTTTTTTTTTTTTTTTTCCAAAATCAGACTTGACACCAGAGAGGCTGAATACCGCATTGAGTCAATGCGGTCTTAGCCTCTCTGGTCTCAACACTCTGTCTGATTTTGGATTTTTTTTTTTTTTTTTCCAAAATCAGACTTGACACCAGAGAGGCTGAATACCGCACTGAGTCAATGCGGTCTTAGCCGCTCTGGTCTCAACACTCTGTCTGATTTTGGATTTTTTTTTTTTTTCCAAAATCAGACTTGACACCAGAGAGGCTGAATACCGCACTGAGTCAATGCGGTCTTAGCCTCTCTGGTGTCAACACTCTGTCTGATTTTGGATTTTTTTTTTTTTTTTTTCCAAAATCAGACTTGACACCAGAGAGGCTGAATACCGCACTGAGTCAATGCGGTCTTAGCCTCTCTGGTGTCAACACTCTGTCTGATTTTGGATTTTTTTTCTTTTTTTTCCAAAATCAGACTTGACACCAGAGAGGCTGAATACCGCACTGAGTCAATGCGGTCTTAGCCTCTCTGGTGTCAACACTCTGTCTGATTTTGGATTTTTTTTTTTTTTTCCAAAATCAGACTTGACACCAAAGAGGCTGAATACCGCACTGAGTCAATGCGGTCTTAGCCTCTCTGGTCTCAACACTCTGTCTGATTTTGGATTTTTTTTTTTTTTTTTCCAAAATCAGACTTGACACCAGAGAGGCTGAATACCGCACTGAGTCAATGCGGTCTTAGCCTCTCTGGTGTCAACACTCTGTCTGATTTTGGATTTTTTTTTTTTTTTTTCCAAAATCAGACTTGACACCAGAGAGGCTGAATACCGCACTGAGTCAATGCGGTCTTAGCCTCTCTGGTCTCAACACTCTGTCTGATTTTGGATTTTTTTTTTTTTTTTCCAAAATCAGACTTGACACCAGAGAGGCTGAATACCGCACTGAGTCAATGCGGTCTTAGCCTCTCTGGTGTCAACACTCTGTCTGATTTTGGATTTTTTTTTTTTTTTTTCCAAAATCAGACTTGACACCAGAGAGGCTGAATACCGCACTGAGTCAATGCGGTCTTAGCCTCTCTGGTGTCAACACTCTGTCTGATTTTGGATTTTTTTTTTTTTTTTTCCAAAATCAGACTTGACACCAGAGAGGCTGAATACCGCACTGAGTCAATGCGGTCTTAGCCTCTCTGGTCTCAACACTCTGTCTGATTTTGGATTTTTTTTTTTTTTTTTCCAAAATCAGACTTGACACCAGAGAGGCTGAATACCGCACTGAGTCAATGCGGTCTTAGCCTCTCTGGTGTCAACACTCTGTCTGATTTTGGATTTTTTTTTTTTTCTTTTTCAAAATCAGACTTGACACCAGAGAGGCTGAATACCGCACTGAGTCAATGCGGTCTTAGCCTCTCTGGTGTCAACACTCTGTCTGATTTTGGATTTTTTTTTTTTTTTTTCCAAAATCAGACTTGACACCAGAGAGGCTGAATACCGCACTGAGTCAATGCGGTCTTAGCCTCTCTGGTGTCAACACTCTGTCTGATTTTGGATTTTTTTTTTTTTTTTTCCAAAATCAGACTTGACACCAGAGAGGCTGAATACCGCACTGAGTCAATGCGGTCTTAGCCTCTCTGGTCTCAACACTCTGTCTGATTTTTGATTTTTTGATTTTTTTTTCCAAAATCAGACTTGACACCAGAGAGGCTGAATACCGCACTGAGTCAATGCGGTCTTAGCCTCTCTGGTGTCAACACTCTGTCTGATTTTGGATTTTTTTTTTTTTTTTCCAAAATCAGACTTGACACCAAAGAGGCTGAATACCGCACTGAGTCAATGCGGTCTTAGCCTCTCTGGTGTCAACACTCTGTCTGATTTTGGATTTTTTTTTTTTTTTTTTCCAAAATCAGACTTGACACCAGAGAGGCTGAATACCGCACTGAGTCAATGCGGTCTTAGCCTCTCTGGTGTCAACACTCTGTCTGATTTTGGATTTTTTTTTTTTTTTCCAAAATCAGACTTGACACCAGAGAGGCTGAATACCGCACTGAGTCAATGCGGTCTTAGCCTCTCTGGTCTCAACACTCTGTCTGATTTTGGATTTTTTTTTTTTTTTTTTCCAAAATCAGACTTGACACCAGAGAGGCTGAATACCGCACTGAGTCAATGCGGTCTTAGCCTCTCTGGTGTCAACACTCTGTCTGATTTTGGATTTTCTTTTTTTTTCTTTTTCAAAATCAGACTTGACACCAGAGAGGCTGAATACCGCACTGAGTCAATGCGGTCTTAGCCTCTCTGGTGTCAACACTCTGTCTGATTTTGGATTTTTTTTTTTTTTTTCCAAAATCAGACTTGACACCAGAGAGGCTGAATACCGCACTGAGTCAATGCGGTCTTAGCCTCTCTGGTCTCAACACTCTGTCTGATTTTGGATTTTTTTTTTTTTTTTTCCAAAATCAGACTTGACACCAGAGAGGCTGAATACCGCACTGAGTCAATGCGGTCTTAGCCTCTCTGGTGTCAACACTCTGTCTGATTTTGGATTTTCTTTTTTTTTCTTTTTCAAAATCAGACTTGACACCAGAGAGGCTGAATACCGCACTGAGTCAATGCGGTCTTAGCCTCTCTGGTCTCAACACTCTGTCTGATTTTGGATTTTTTTTTTTTTTTTTCCAAAATCAGACTTGACACCAGAGAGGCTGAATACCGCACTGAGTCAATGCGGTCTTAGCCTCTCTGGTGTCAACACTCTGTCTGATTTTGGATTTTTTTTTTTTTTTTTTCCAAAATCAGACTTGACACCAGAGAGGCTGAATACCGCACTGAGTCAATGCGGTCTTAGCCTCTCTGGTGTCAACACTCTGTCTGATTTTGGATTTTTTTTTTTTTTTTTCCAAAATCAGACTTGACACCAGAGAGGCTGAATACCGCACTGAGTCAATGCGGTCTTAGCCTCTCTGGTGTCAACACTCTGTCTGATTTTGGATTTTTTTTTTTTTTTTTTCCAAAATCAGACTTGACACCAGAGAGGCTGAATACCGCACTGAGTCAATGCGGTCTTAGCCTCTCTGGTCTCAACACTCTGTCTGATTTTGGATTTTTTTTTTTTTTTTTCCAAAATCAGACTTGACACCAGAGAGGCTGAATACCGCACTGAGTCAATGCGGTCTTAGCCTCTCTGGTGTCAACACTCTGTCTGATTTTGGATTTTTTTTTTTTCTTTTTCAAAATCAGACTTGACACCAGAGAGGCTGAATACCGCACTGAGTCAATGCGGTCTTAGCCTCTCTGGTCTCAACACTCTGTCTGATTTTGGATTTTTTTTTTTTTTTTTTCCAAAATCAGACTTGACACCAGAGAGGCTGAATACCGCACTGAGTCAATGCGGTCTTAGCCTCTCTGGTGTCAACACTCTGTCTGATTTTGGATTTTTTTTTTTTTTTTTCCAAAATCAGACTTGACACCAGAGAGGCTGAATACCGCACTGAGTCAATGCGGTCTTAGCCTCTCTGGTCTCAACACTCTGTCTGATTTTTGATTTTTTGATTTTTTTTTCCAAAATCAGACTTGACACCAGAGAGGCTGAATACCGCACTGAGTCAATGCGGTCTTAGCCTCTCTGGTGTCAACACTCTGTCTGATTTTGGATTTTTTTTTTTTTTTCCAAAATCAGACTTGACACCAAAGAGGCTGAATACCGCACTGAGTCAATGCGGTCTTAGCCTCTCTGGTCTCAACACTCTGTCTGATTTTGGATTTTTTTTTTTTTTTTCCAAAATCAGACTTGACACCAGAGAGGCTGAATACCGCACTGAGTCAATGCGGTCTTAGCCTCTCTGGTGTCAACACTCTGTCTGATTTTGGATTTTTTTTTTTTTTTTTCCAAAATCAGACTTGACACCAGAGAGGCTGAATACCGCACTGAGTCAATGCGGTCTTAGCCTCTCTGGTCTCAACACTCTGTCTGATTTTGGATTTTTTTTTTTTTTTTCCAAAATCAGACTTGACACCAGAGAGGCTGAATACCGCACTGAGTCAATGCGGTCTTAGCCTCTCTGGTCTCAACACTCTGTCTGATTTTGGATTTTTTTTTTTTTTTTCAAAAATCAGACTTGACACCAGAGAGGCTGAATACCGCAATGAGTCAATGCGGTCTTAGCCTCTCTGGTCTCAACACTCTGTCTGATTTTGGATTTTTTTTTTTTTTTTTTCCAAAATCAGACTTGACACCAGAGAGGCTGAATACCGCATTGAGTCAATGCGGTCTTAGCCTCTCTGGTCTCAACACTCTGTCTGATTTTGGATTTTTTTTTTTTTTTTCCAAAATCAGACTTGACACCAGAGAGGCTGAATACCGCACTGAGTCAATGCGGTCTTAGCCTCTCTGGTCTCAACACTCTGTCTGATTTTGGATTTTTTTTTTTTTTCCAAAATCAGACTTGACACCAGAGAGGCTGAATACCGCACTGAGTCAATGCGGTCTTAGCCTCTCTGGTGTCAACACTCTGTCTGATTTTGGATTTTTTTTTTTTTTTTTCCAAAATCAGACTTGACACCAGAGAGGCTGAATACCGCACTGAGTCAATGCGGTCTTAGCCTCTCTGGTGTCAACACTCTGTCTGATTTTGGATTTTTTTTTTTTTTTTCCAAAATCAGACTTGACACCAGAGAGGCTGAATACCGCACTGAGTCAATGCAGTCTTAGCCTCTCTGGTCTCAACACTCTGTCTGATTTTGGATTTTTTTTTTTTTTTTTCCAAAATCAGACTTGACACCAGAGAGGCTGAATACCGCACTGAGTCAATGCGGTCTTAGCCTCTCTGGTGTCAACACTCTGTCTGATTTTGGATTTTCTTTTTTTTTCTTTTTCAAAATCAGACTTGACACCAGAGAGGCTGAATACCGCACTGAGTCAATGCGGTCTTAGCCTCTCTGGTCTCAACACTCTGTCTGATTTTGGATTTTTTTTTTTTTTTTTCCAAAATCAGACTTGACACCAGAGAGGCTGAATACTGCACTGAGTCAATGCGGTCTTAGCCTCTCTGGTGTCAACACTCTGTCTGATTTTGGATTTTTTTTTTTTTTTTTCCAAAATCAGACTTGACACCAGAGAGGCTGAATACCGCACTGAGTCAATGCGGTCTTAGCCTCTCTGGTCTCAACACTCTGTCTGATTTTGGATTTTTTTTTTTTTTTTCCAAAATCAGACTTGACACCAGAGAGGCTGAATACCGCACTGAGTCAATGCGGTCTTAGCCTCTCTGGTGTCAACACTCTGTCTGATTTTGGATTTTTTTTTTTTTTTTTCAAAATCAGACTTGACACCAGAGAGGCTGAATACCGCACTGAGTCAATGCGGTCTTAGCCTCTCTGGTCTCAACACTCTGTCTGATTTTGGATTTTTTTTTTTTTTTTCAAAAATCAGACTTGACACCAGAGAGGCTGAATACCGCAATGAGTCAATGCGGTCTTAGCCTCTCTGGTCTCAACACTCTGTCTGATTTGGATTTTTTTTTTTTTTTTCCAAAATCAGACTTGACACCAGAGAGGCTGAATACCGCATTGAGTCAATGCGGTCTTAGCCTCTCTGGTCTCAACACTCTGTCTGATTTTGGATTTTTTTTTTTTTTTTCCAAAATCAGACTTGACACCAGAGAGGCTGAATACCGCACTGAGTCAATGCGGTCTTAGCCTCTCTGGTCTCAACACTCTGTCTGATTTTGGATTTTTTTTTTTTTTTTCCAAAATCAGACTTGACACCAGAGAGGCTGAATACCGCACTGAGTCAATGCGGTCTTAGCCTCTCTGGTGTCAACACTCTGTCTGATTTTGAATTTTCTTTTTTTTTCTTTTTCAAAATCAGACTTGACACCAGAGAGGCTGAATACCGCACTGAGTCAATGCGGTCTTAGCCTCTCTGGTCTCAACACTCTGTCTGATTTTGGATTTTTTTTTTTTTTTTTCCAAAATCAGACTTGACACCAGAGAGGCTGAATACCGCACTGAGTCAATGCGGTCTTAGCCTCTCTGGTGTCAACACTCTGTCTGATTTTGGATTTTTTTTTTTTTTTTTCCAAAATCAGACTTGACACCAGAGAGGCTGAATACCGCACTGAGTCAATGCGGTCTTAGCCTCTCTGGTCTCAACACTGTCTGATTTTTGATTTTTTGATTTTTTTTTCCAAAATCAGACTTGACACCAGAGAGGCTGAATACCGCACTGAGTCAATGCGGTCTTAGCCTCTCTGGTCTCAACACTCTGTCTGATTTTGGATTTTTTTTTTTTTTTTCCAAAATCAGACTTGACACCAGAGAGGCTGAATACCGCACTGAGTCAATGCGGTCTTAGCCTCTCTGGTGTCAACACTCTGTCTGATTTTGGATTTTTTTTTTTTTTTTTTCAAAATCAGACTTGACACCAGAGAGGCTGAATACCGCACTGAGTCAATGCGGTCTTAGCCTCTCTGGTCTCAACACTCTGTCTGATTTTGGATTTTTTTTTTTTTTTTTCCAAAATCAGACTTGACACCAGAGAGGCTGAATACCGCACTGAGTCAATGCGGTCTTAGCCTCTCTGGTGTCAACACTGTCTGATTTTGGATTTTTTTTTTTTTTTTTCAAAATCAGACTTGACACCAGAGAGGCTGAATACCGCACTGAGTCAATGCGGTCTTAGCCTCTCTGGTCTAAACACTCTGTCTGATTTTGGATTTTTTTTTTTTTTTTTTCAAAAATCCGACTTGACACCAGAGAGGCTAAGACCGCATTGACTCAGTGCGGTATTCAGCCTCTCTGGTGTCAAGTCTGATTTTTGAAAAAAAAAAAAAAAAAGGCTGATTTTGGATTTTTTTTTTTTTTTTTCAAAAATCAGACTTGACACCAGAGAGGCTGAATACCGCACTGAGTCAATGCGGTCTTAGCCTCTCTGGTCTCAACACTCTGTCTGATTTTGGATTTTTTTTTTTTTTTTTCAAAAATCCGACTTGACACCAGAGAGGCTAAGACCGCATTGACTCAGTGCGGTATTCAGCCTCTCTGGTGTCAAGTCTGATTTTTGAAAAAAAAAAAAAAAAGGCTGATTTTGGATTTTTTTTTTTTTTTTCAAAAATCAGACTTGACACCAGAGAGGCTGAATACCGCACTGAGTCAATGCGGTCTTAGCCTCTCTGGTCTCAACACTCTGTCTGATTTTGGATTTTTTTTTTTTTTTTTCCAAAATCAGACTTGACACCAGAGAGGCTGAATACCGCACTGAGTCAATGCGGTCTTAGCCTCTCTGGTCTCAACACTCTGTCTGATTTTGGATTTTTTTTTTTTTTTTCCAAAATCAGACTTGACACCAGAGAGGCTGAATACCGCACTGAGTCAATGCGGTCTTAGCCTCTCTGGTGTCAACACTCTGTCTGATTTTGGATTTTTTTTTTTTTTTTTCCAAAATCAGACTTGACACCAGAGAGGCTGAATACCGCACTGAGTCAATGCGGTCTTAGCCTCTCTGGTCTCAACACTCTGTCTGATTTTGGATTTTTTTTTTTTTTTTCCAAAATCAGACTTGACACCAGAGAGGCTGAATACCGCACTGAGTCAATGCGGTCTTAGCCTCTCTGGTGTCAACACTCTGTCTGATTTTGGATTTTTTTTTTTTTTTTTTCCAAAATCAGACTTGACACCAGAGAGGCTGAATACCGCACTGAGTCAATGCGGTCTTAGCCTCTCTGGTGTCAACACTCTGTCTGATTTTGGATTTTTTTTTTTTTTTTTCCAAAATCAGACTTGACACCAGAGAGGCTGAATACCGCACTGAGTCAATGCGGTCTTAGCCTCTCTGGTCTCAACACTCTGTCTGATTTTGGATTTTTTTTTTTTTTTTCCAAAATCAGACTTGACACCAGAGAGGCTGAATACCGCACTGAGTCAATGCGGTCTTAGCCTCTCTGGTGTCAACACTCTGTCTGATTTTGGATTTTTTTTTTTTTTTTTCCAAAATCAGACTTGACACCAGAGAGGCTGAATACCGCACTGAGTCAATGCGGTCTTAGCCTCTCTGGTCTCAACACTCTGTCTGATTTTGGATTTTTTTTTTTTTTTTTCCAAAATCAGACTTGACACCAGAGAGGCTGAATACCGCACTGAGTCAATGCGGTCTTAGCCTCTCTGGTCTCAACACTCTGTCTGATTTTGGATTTTTTTTTTTTTTTTTCAAAAATCAGACTTGACACCAGAGAGGCTGAATACCGCACTGAGTCAATGCGGTCTTAGCCTCTCTGGTCTCAACACTCTGTCTGATTTTGGATTTTTTTTTTTTTTTTCCAAAATCAGACTTGACACCAGAGAGGCTGAATACCGCATTGAGTCAATGCGGTCTTAGCCTCTCTGGTCTCAACACTCTGTCTGATTTTGGATTTTTTTTTTTTTTTTTCCAAAATCAGACTTGACACCAGAGAGGCTGAATACCGCACTGAGTCAATGCGGTCTTAGCCTCTCTGGTGTCAACACTGTCTGATTTTGGATTTTTTTTTTTTTTTTCCAAAATCAGACTTGACACCAGAGAGGCTGAATACCGCACTGAGTCAATGCGGTCTTAGCCTCTCTGGTCTCAACACTCTGTCTGATTTTGGATTTTTTTTTTTTTTTCCAAAATCAGACTTGACACCAGAGAGGCTGAATACCGCACTGAGTCAATGCGGTCTTAGCCTCTCTGGTGTCAACACTCTGTCTGATTTTGGATTTTTTTTTTTTTTTTCCAAAATCAGACTTGACACCAGAGAGGCTGAATACCGCACTGAGTCAATGCGGTCTTAGCCTCTCTGGTGTCAACACTCTGTCTGATTTTGTATTTTTTTTTTTTTTTTTCAAAATCAGACTTGACACCAGAGAGGCTGAATACCGCACTGAGTCAATGCGGTCTTAGCCCTCTCTGGTCTCAACACTCTGTCTGATTTCGCATTTTTTTTTTTTTTTTTCAAAATCAGACTTGACACCAGAGAGGCTGAATACCGCACTGAGTCAATGCGGTCTTAGCCTCTCTGGTGTCAACACTCTGTCTGATTTTGGATTTTTTTTTTTTTTTTTCCAAAATCAGACTTGACACCAGAGAGGCTGAATACCGCACTGAGTCAATGCGGTCTTAGCCTCTCTGGTGTCAACACTCTGTCTGATTTTGGATATTTTTTTTTTTTTTTTTCCAAAATCAGACTTGACACCAGAGAGGCTGAATACCGCACTGAGTCAATGCGGTCTTAGCCTCTCTGGTGTCAACACTCTGTCTGATTTTGGATTTTTTTTTTTTTTCCAAAATCAGACTTGACACCAGAGAGGCTGAATACCGCACTGAGTCAATGCGGTCTTAGCCTCTCTGGTGTCAACACTCTGTCTGATTTTGGATTTTTTTTTTTTTTTCCAAAATCAGACTTGACACCAGAGAGGCTGAATACTGCACTGAGTCAATGCGGTCTTAGCCTCTCTGGTCTCAACACTCTGTCTGATTTTGGATTTATTCATTTATTTTCCAAAATCAGACTTGACACCAGAGAGGCTGAATACCGCACTGAGTCAATGCGGTCTTAGCCTCTCTGGTGTCAACACTCTGTCTGATTTTGGATTTTTTTTTTTTTTTTTCCAAAATCAGACTTGACACCAGAGAGGCTGAATACTGCACTGGGTCAATGCGGTCTTAGCCTCTCTGGTGTCAACACTGTCTGATTTTTTTTTTTTTTCAAAATCAGACTTGACACCAGAGAGGCTGAATACCGCACTGAGTCAATGCGGTCTTAGCCTAGTCTGGTCTCAACACTCTGTCTGATTTTGGATTTTTTTTTTTTTTTTCCAAAATCAGACTTGACACCAGAGAGGCTGAATACCGCACTGAGTCAATGCGGTCTTAGCCTCTCTGGTGTCAACACTCTGTCTGATTTTGGATTTTTTTTTTTTTTTTTCCAAAATCAGACTTGACACCAGAGAGGCTGAATACCGCACTGAGTCAATGCGGTCTTAGCCTCTCTGGTGTCAACACTCTGTCTGATTTTGGATTTTTTTTTTTTTTTTTCCAAAATCAGACTTGACACCAGAGAGGCTGAATACCGCACTGAGTCAATGCGGTCTTAGCCTCTCTGGTCTCAACACTCTGTCTGATTTTGGATTTTTTTTTTTTTTTTTCCAAAATCAGACTTGACACCAGAGAGGCTGAATACCGCACTGAGTCAATGCGGTCTTAGCCTCTCTGGTGTCAACACTCTGTCTGATTTTGGATTTTTTTTTTTTTCTTTTTCAAAATCAGACTTGACACCAGAGAGGCTGAATACCGCACTGAGTCAATGCGGTCTTAGCCTCTCTGGTGTCAACACTCTGTCTGATTTTGGATTTTTTTTTTTTTTTTTCCAAAATCAGACTTGACACCAGAGAGGCTGAATACCGCACTGAGTCAATGCGGTCTTAGCCTCTCTGGTCTCAACACTCTGTCTGATTTTGATTTTTTGATTTTTTTTTCCAAAATCAGACTTGACACCAGAGAGGCTGAATACCGCACTGAGTCAATGCGGTCTTAGCCTCTCTGGTGTCAACACTCTGTCTGATTTTGGATTTTTTTTTTTTTTTCCAAAATCAGACTTGACACCAAAGAGGCTGAATACCGCACTGAGTCAATGCGGTCTTAGCCTCTCTGGTCTCAACACTCTGTCTGATTTTGGATTTTTTTTTTTTTTTTCCAAAATCAGACTTGACACCAGAGAGGCTGAATACCGCACTGAGTCAATGCGGTCTTAGCCTCTCTGGTGTCAACACTCTGTCTGATTTTGGATTTTTTTTTTTTTTTTTCCAAAATCAGACTTGACACCAGAGAGGCTGAATACCGCACTGAGTCAATGCGGTCTTAGCCTCTCTGGTCTCAACACTCTGTCTGATTTTGGATTTTTTTTTTTTTTTTCCAAAATCAGACTTGACACCAGAGAGGCTGAATACCGCACTGAGTCAATGCGGTCTTAGCCTCTCTGGTCTCAACACTCTGTCTGATTTTGGATTTTTTTTTTTTTTTTCAAAAATCAGACTTGACACCAGAGAGGCTGAATACCGCAATGAGTCAATGCGGTCTTAGCCTCTCTGGTCTCAACACTCTGTCTGATTTTGGATTTTTTTTTTTTTTTTTCCAAAATCAGACTTGACACCAGAGAGGCTGAATACCGCATTGAGTCAATGCGGTCTTAGCCTCTCTGGTCTCAACACTCTGTCTGATTTTGGATTTTTTTTTTTTTTTTCCAAAATCAGACTTGACACCAGAGAGGCTGAATACCGCACTGAGTCAATGCGGTCTTAGCCTCTCTGGTCTCAACACTCTGTCTGATTTTGGATTTTTTTTTTTTTTCCAAAATCAGACTTGACACCAGAGAGGCTGAATACCGCACTGAGTCAATGCGGTCTTAGCCTCTCTGGTGTCAACACTCTGTCTGATTTTGGATTTTTTTTTTTTTTTTTCCAAAATCAGACTTGACACCAGAGAGGCTGAATACCGCACTGAGTCAATGCGGTCTTAGCCTCTCTGGTGTCAACACTCTGTCTGATTTTGGATTTTTTTTTTTTTTTTTCCAAAATCAGACTTGACACCAGAGAGGCTGAATACCGCACTGAGTCAATGCGGTCTTAGCCTCTCTGGTCTCAACACTCTGTCTGATTTTGGATTTTTTTTTTTTTTTTTCCAAAATCAGACTTGACACCAGAGAGGCTGAATACCGCACTGAGTCAATGCGGTCTTAGCCTCTCTGGTGTCAACACTCTGTCTGATTTTGGATTTTCTTTTTTTTTCTTTTTCAAAATCAGACTTGACACCAGAGAGGCTGAATACCGCACTGAGTCAATGCGGTCTTAGCCTCTCTGGTCTCAACACTCTGTCTGATTTTGGATTTTTTTTTTTTTTTTTCCAAAATCAGACTTGACACCAGAGAGGCTGAATACCGCACTGAGTCAATGCGGTCTTAGCCTCTCTGGTGTCAACACTCTGTCTGATTTTGGATTTTTTTTTTTTTTTTTCCAAAATCAGACTTGACACCAGAGAGGCTGAATACCGCACTGAGTCAATGCGGTCTTAGCCTCTCTGGTCTCAACACTCTGTCTGATTTTGGATTTTTTTTTTTTTTTTTCCAAAATCAGACTTGACACCAGAGAGGCTGAATACCGCACTGAGTCAATGCGGTCTTAGCCTCTCTGGTGTCAACACTCTGTCTGATTTTGGATTTTTTTTTTTTTTTTTCAAAATCAGACTTGACACCAGAGAGGCTGAATACCGCACTGAGTCAATGCGGTCTTAGCCTCTCTGGTCTCAACACTCTGTCTGATTTTGGATTTTTTTTTTTTTTTTCAAAAATCAGACTTGACACCAGAGAGGCTGAATACCGCAATGAGTCAATGCGGTCTTAGCCTCTCTGGTCTCAACACTCTGTCTGATTTTGGATTTTTTTTTTTTTTTTTCCAAAATCAGACTTGACACCAGAGAGGCTGAATACCGCATTGAGTCAATGCGGTCTTAGCCTCTCTGGTCTCAACACTCTGTCTGATTTTGGATTTTTTTTTTTTTTTTCCAAAATCAGACTTGACACCAGAGAGGCTGAATACCGCACTGAGTCAATGCGGTCTTAGCCTCTCTGGTCTCAACACTCTGTCTGATTTTGGATTTTTTTTTTTTTTTTTCCAAAATCAGACTTGACACCAGAGAGGCTGAATACCGCACTGAGTCAATGCGGTCTTAGCCTCTCTGGTGTCAACACTCTGTCTGATTTTGAATTTTCTTTTTTTTTCTTTTTCAAAATCAGACTTGACACCAGAGAGGCTGAATACCGCACTGAGTCAATGCGGTCTTAGCCTCTCTGGTCTCAACACTCTGTCTGATTTTGGATTTTTTTTTTTTTTTTCCAAAATCAGACTTGACACCAGAGAGGCTGAATACCGCACTGAGTCAATGCGGTCTTAGCCTCTCTGGTCTCAACACTCTGTCTGATTTTTGATTTTTTGATTTTTTTTTCCAAAATCAGACTTGACACCAGAGAGGCTGAATACCGCACTGAGTCAATGCGGTCTTAGCCTCTCTGGTCTCAACACTCTGTCTGATTTTGGATTTTTTTTTTTTTTTTTCCAAAATCAGACTTGACACCAGAGAGGCTGAATACCGCACTGAGTCAATGCGGTCTTAGCCTCTCTGGTGTCAACACTCTGTCTGATTTTGGATTTTTTTTTTTTTTTTTCAAAATCAGACTTGACACCAGAGAGGCTGAATACCGCACTGAGTCAATGCGGTCTTAGCCTCTCTGGTCTCAACACTCTGTCTGATTTTGGATTTTTTTTTTTTTTTTTCCAAAATCAGACTTGACACCAGAGAGGCTGAATACCGCACTGAGTCAATGCGGTCTTAGCCTCTCTGGTGTCAACACTGTCTGATTTTGGATTTTTTTTTTTTTTTTTCAAAATCAGACTTGACACCAGAGAGGCTGAATACCGCACTGAGTCAATGCGGTCTTAGCCTCTCTGGTCTCAACACTCTGTCTGATTTTGGATTTTTTTTTTTTTTTTCCAAAATCAGACTTGACACCGGCTGAATACCGCACTGAGTCAATGCGGTCTTAGCCTCTCTGGTGTCAACACTCTGTCTGATTTTGGATTTTTTTTTTTTTTTTTCCAAAATCAGACTTGACACCAGAGAGGCTGAATACCGCACTGAGTCAATGCGGTCTTAGCCTCTCTGGTCTCAACACTCTGTCTGATTTTTGATTTTTTTTTTTTTTTTCCAAAATCAGACTTGACACCAGAGAGGCTGAATACCGCACTGAGTCAATGCGGTCTTAGCCTCTCTGGTGTCAACACTCTGTCCTATTTTGGATTTTTTTTTTTTTTTTTCCAAAATCAGACTTGACACCAGAGAGGCTGAATACCGCACTGAGTCAATGCGGTCTTAGCCTCTCTGGTGTCAACACTCTGTCTGATTTTGGATTTTTTTTTTTTTTTTCCAAAATCAGACTTGACACCAGAGAGGCTGAATACCGCACTGAGTCAATGCGGTCTTAGCCTCTCTGGTCTCAACACTCTGTCTGATTTTTGATTTTTTTTTTTTTTTTCCAAAATCAGACTTGACACCAGAGAGGCTGAATACCGCACTGAGTCAATGCGGTCTTAGCCTCTCTGGTGTCAACACTCTGTCCTATTTTGGATTTTTTTTTTTTTTTTTCCAAAATCAGACTTGACACCAGAGAGGCTGAATACCGCACTGAGTCAATGCGGTCTTAGCCTCTCTGGTGTCAACACTCTGTCTGATTTTGGATTTTTTTTTTTTTTTTTCCAAAATCAGACTTGACACCAGAGAGGCTGAATACCGCACTGAGTCAATGCGGTCTTAGCCTCTCTGGTCTCAACACTCTGTCTGATTTTTGATTTTTTTTTTTTTTTTCCAAAATCAGACTTGACACCAGAGAGGCTGAATACCGCACTGAGTCAATGCGGTCTTAGCCTCTCTGGTGTCAACACTCTGTCCTATTTTGGATTTTTTTTTTTTTTTTTCCAAAATCAGACTTGACACCAGAGAGGCTGAATACCGCACTGAGTCAATGCGGTCTTAGCCTCTCTGGTGTCAACACTCTGTCTGATTTTGGATTTTTTTTTTTTTTTTCCAAAATCAGACTTGACACCAGAGAGGCTGAATACCGCACTGAGTCAATGCGGTCTTAGCCTCTCTGGTCTCAACACTCTGTCTGATTTTGGATTTTTTTTTTTTTTTTCCAAAATCAGACTTGACACCAGAGAGGCTGAATACCGCACTGAGTCAATGCGGTCTTAGCCTCTCTGGTGTCAACACTCTGTCTGATTTTGGATTTTTTTTTTTTTTTTCCAAAATCAGACTTGACACCAGAGAGGCTGAATACCGCACTGAGTCAATGCGGTCTTAGCCTCTCTGGTCTCAACACTCTGTCTGATTTTGGATTTTTTTTTTTTTTTTCCAAAATCAGACTTGACACCAGAGAGGCTGAATACCGCACTGAGTCAATGCGGTCTTAGCCTCTCTGGTCTCAACACTCTGTCTGATTTTGGATTTTTTTTTTTTTTTTCCAAAATCAGACTTGACACCAGAGAGGCTGAATACCGCACTGAGTCAATGCGGTCTTAGCCTCTCTGGTCTCAACACTCTGTCTGATTTTGGATTTTTTTTTTTTTTTTTCCAAAATCAGACTTGACACCAGAGAGGCTGAATACCGCATTGAGTCAATGCGGTCTTAGCCTCTCTGGTCTCAACACTCTGTCTGATTTTGGATTTTTTTTTTTTTTTTTCCAAAATCAGACTTGACACCAGAGAGGCTGAATACCGCACGGAGTCAATGCGGTCTTAGCCTCTCTGGTGTCAACACTCTGTCTGATTTTGGATTTTTTTTTTTTTTTTCCAAAATCAGACTTGACACCAGAGAGGCTGAATACCGCACTGAGTCAATGCGGTCTTAGCCTCTCTGGTCTCAACACTCTGTCTGATTTTGGATTTTTTTTTTTTTTTTCCAAAATCAGACTTGACACCAGAGAGGCTGAATACCGCACTGAGTCAATGCGGTCTTAGCCTCTCTGGTGTCAACACTCTGTCTGATTTTGGATTTTTTTTTTTTTTTTTCCAAAATCAGACTTGACACCAGAGAGGCTGAATACCGCACTGAGTCAATGCGGTCTTAGCCTCTCTGGTCTCAACACTCTGTCTGATTTTGGATTTTTTTTTTTTTTTTTCCAAAATCAGACTTGACACCAGAGAGGCTGAATACCGCACTGAGTCAATGCGGTCTTAGCCTCTCTGGTGTCAACACTCTGTCTGATTTTGGATTATTTTTATTTTTTTTTCCAAAATCAGACTTGACACCAGAGAGGCTGAATACCGCACTGAGTCAATGCGGTCTTAGCCTCTCTGGTCTCAACACTCTGTCTGATTTTGGATTTTTTTTTTTTTTTTCCAAAATCAGTCTTGACACCAGAGAGGCTGAATACCGCACTGAGTCAATGCGGTCTTAGCCTCTCTGGTGTCAACACTCTGTCTGATTTTGGATTATTTTTATTTTTTTTCCAAAATCAGACTTGACACCAGAGAGGCTGAATACCGCACTGAGTCAATGCGGTCTTAGCCTCTCTGGTGTCAACACTCTGTCTGATTTTGGATTTTTTTTTTTTTTTTCCAAAATCAGACTTGACACCAGAGAGGCTGAATACCGCACTGAGTCAATGCGGTCTTAGCCTCTCTGGTCTCAACACCCTGTCTGATTTTGGATTTTTTTTTTTTTTTCCAAAATCAGACTTGACACCAGAGAGGCTGAATACCGCACTGAGTCAATGCGGTCTTAGCCTCTCTGGTGTCAACACTCTGTCTGATTTTGGATTTTTTTTTTTTCTTTTCCAAAATCAGACTTGACACCAGAGAGGCTGAATACCGCACTGAGTCAATGCGGTCTTAGCCTCTCTGGTCTCAACACTCTGTCTGATTTTGGATTTTTTTTTTTTTTTTTCCAAAATCAGACTTGACACCAGAGAGGCTGAATACCGCACTGACTCAATGCGGTCTTAGCCTCTCTGGTGTCAACACTCTGTCTGATTTTGGATTTTTTTTTTTTTTTTTCCAAAATCAGACTTGACACCAGAGAGGCTGAATACCGCACTGAGTCAATGCGGTCTTAGCCTCTCTGGTGTCAACACTCTGTCTGATTTTGGATTTTTTTTTTTTCTTTTCCAAAATCAGACTTGACACCAGAGAGGCTGAATACCGCACTGAGTCAATGCGGTCTTAGCCTCTCTGGTCTCAACACTCTGTCTGATTTTGGATTTTTTTTTTTTTTTTTCCAAAATCAGACTTGACACCAGAGAGGCTGAATACCGCACTGACTCAATGCGGTCTTAGCCTCTCTGGTGTCAACACTCTGTCTGATTTTGGATTTTTTTTTTTTTTTTTCCAAAATCAGACTTGACACCAGAGAGGCTGAATACCGCACTGAGTCAATGCGGTCTTAGCCTCTCTGGTCTCAACACTCTGTCTGATTTTGGATTTTTTTTTTTTTTTCCAAAATCAGACTTGACACCAGAGAGGCTGAATACCGCACTGAGTCAATGCGGTCTTAGCCTCTCTGGTGTCAACACTCTGTCTGATTTTGGATTATTTTTATTTTTTTTCCAAAATCAGACTTGACACCAGAGAGGCTGAATACCGCACTGAGTCAATGCGGTCTTAGCCTCTCTGGTGTCAACACTCTGTCTGATTTTGGATTTTTTTTTTTTTTTTCCAAAATCAGACTTGACACCAGAGAGGCTGAATACCGCACTGAGTCAATGCGGTCTTAGCCTCTCTGGTCTCAACACTCTGTCTGATTTTGGATTTTTTTTTTTTTTTTTCCAAAATCAGACTTGACACCAGAGAGGCTGAATACCGCACTGAGTCAATGCGGTCTTAGCCTCTCTTGTGTCAACACTCTGTCTGATTTTGGATTTTTTTTTTTTTTTTCCAAAATCAGACTTGACACCAGAGAGGCTGAATACTGCACTGGTCAATGCGGTCTTAGCCTCTCTTGTGTCAACACTCTGTCTGATTTTGGATTTTTTTTTTTTTTTTCCAAAATCAGACTTGACACCAGAGAGGCTGAATACCGCACTGAGTCAATGCGGTCTTAGCCTCTCTGGTCTCAACGCTCTGTCTGATTTTGGATTTTTTTTTTTTTTTTTCCAAAATCAGACTTGACACCAGAGAGGCTGAATACCGCACTGAGTCAATGCAGTCTTAGCCTCTCTGGTCTGAACACTCTGTCTGATTTTGGATTTTTTTTTTTTTTTTCCAAAATCAGACTTGACACCAGAGAGGCTGAATACCGCACTGA